>NC_041393.1:620078495-620102853 GCF_002162155.2 Triticum dicoccoides | reverse complement strand
AAACCATGATCCTTTGGATCCGGCGGCGACGGGGCTCTTGTGTCGTTCCCTTTTTGAAGGCACCGTCCTGAAGGCCTACATTCGCTGAGATCAGCTTCATCTCTTCGTGACAGTTCTGTCATGGTGGAGTACTTCAACTACTTCAAGCAGTACCGTTATTGCTCATTTGCCGTTTGCTTGCTGTTGGGGTGGTGTGGTTGTTTCCTTTACCTGTTGTATCCAGCCTTGTGTGTGTTGTGTTGTGGGGTGTGTGGTGTTGAGTTGTATGCGGTGATCTTGTTTTTGATCGATGCTTTATCTATAAAGCGAGGCGATAGCCTTTTTGGTAAATAACAGAAGTTTGTAGGTGGATGAAGTCCAGCGCCAATAATCACAAGATGGAGGTTCGTGGAGCTTCAGTTGGTTGAGAAGAAGCGAAGCTACACTCTGCATTGTTCACTCACTCTCCAAGCATAGAAAAACTTCCTCTGTACACACCAACAATAGCACGAACACCAAGCTGATGCGACACATCAGTACAGGCCTTGGTCCTAGAATCATAAATCCGTGTAACCCAGCGTGGCCCTTCCGGTGTCCAGGCATCCGCAATGCAGGAAAAGTCGATCCTGTCGTCATCTAACGCCATCAGCAGCTTTGTGCCCCTGTGTATAGACATCTGCTGATACGGCAGTAGCAATTCTCGTGGCACACTGAGTTTCTTAACCCAAAGACTCTTCTTCCAATCTGTCGCGAACCACAGGTCCACCGTCTCGGGATACGGTCGAAATGCATCATCACCAAGGTGCTGCTTAGTTTTGCGAGTTTAAGCCGGCATTTGCCGGTTCCGGTGTTGATCGCCGACGGGCCTCGGAGCGTGGACGGGCTCCACTCCTCCGTCTCGAGGTTGAACGACGCGACCGAGTTCATCATGTCCATCGCCCTCCTACAGCCGTCACGGGAAGCATCCATGATAAAGTCAGGAAAGGATTGATCCGGCATGAAGTAGGCGAGACCTTGGATGATGACGCCTTGGGCGCCCAGCTCGGACGTGATGCATATCGGGGGGCTTGGCCTCCGCCTCCAGCGCGTCTGGTCGTCGCCGATGGTAAGCACGTCGCACAGCTGCTCGCGGCGCGAATCTCCGGTGAGGGTAGCGACGCGGAGCACCTTGGGGTGCCCAGTGGACAAGCCCCCCCAGAGCGTGTAACAAGGTTCCAAGGCGTACCAGCTTGTCCCCTCCCGCGACGGCACGTCGAGGTCGTCAAACGGCAAGGCCGCGACGGCGCCGGTGTCCGGGTCCAGCACGCGGGTACGTTTGCGGGCTCGGAAAAGATAGAAGGGGCCCGGGTGCACCGGCAGTGGCAGTGGCGGCACCCCTTCCTCCTCGGCCGCCGGGATGTTTATCTGCCTGACGACGTTCCCGGAATAGTCCACCACGTCGATGCGGTCCTCGGCCCCGGCCAGGATGAGGATGACGCCTGGACGCGAGCCAGCGTGTGCCTTGGCGAAGGACGGTTGGGAGAGGAGGGAACGCCACGACCGGCAGACGGCATGGCAGCTGCACAGCGACAAGGCCGGGACGCGCAGCAGGATCTCCCACGCCAGGTCCGGAGGCAGCACGCCGCCGGTTTGGGCGGCGGAGACCATCGATCGCTTACTCGCCGGCTCCATCGATCGGTATCTTAATAATCACTCGTTTATCCTTTCGCCGCAAACTACTCCTCCACGCCGTGTCTTTACATCGAGGGTTTGTCGTTTGGTTATAGGACTCCCACCGTAGTCCGCAGATACCAATCCAGAACTAACACGGCGTGGCTACAAAATAAACACGGACACGGACTCAGACTCGGACTCCACCAAAGCCAACTTTTCCTTTTAATCCTCTCTTTTCCTTTATATACTCTCTCCATTCCCTTATGTAAAGGTATATTATTCTTGGCGCGGTAATCAAGGCACACAATTATAAATAATTTAAGATGAAATTACCCTTATCTAGACCTACAACTCGGGACCCCTATCCAAGATTCGTTTGTTTTAGTACCGTTTGACACTCTCCGTCGTTCCCGCCGGGCCCCTATTGTCAGCCATACCCTAGCCTTCAGAATATGGTGTGACCCCTCTCTTCAAGAGGTGCCACTGCGCCGCGCCTCGCCGCCACACGCGTCGAGACAGCTAACCCTAGCCGCACTCGGGAGGGGCGCAGAAGTGGCTGACGTACAACGTCACCGCTGCTTCATCGAGGCACTATAGCATTGATATCTTAGGGCATCTCCAGCCGCGCCCCCAACAGGCCCTCCCCAGGCGATTTTGCCGCGCCGGCGCCAAAAAAAGGCCCCAGTCGCGCCCCCAGAAGTCCGTTTTTCGCCGGCTCGGGCCAAAACTGGTGCCGGCGGACCCAGGCCGAACCCGGCGCCCTGGGGGGCGCTTGGGGAGCCGGCACAAGCGAAAAAGGCGTGTGGGCCCGCCCTGGAGGCGACCCGAGGGCCTTTTCCCGCCGTTTCTTGACGCTTTTCCCTCGCATCTCTCCCGCTCGCTCGCCTTCCTCCCGCCATTCTCTCCCTTTCTCCGCCAAACCCCCTCCCGCTCGCCGCGAAGAAGTACGCCAATGAAGAACAACGCCATCAAGCTCGACCTGCTCCGGACGAACGTCGCCGCGAAGAAGAGGAACACCGACATGGCTTTTCTGATGGGCGGGGCGGACAAGCTCCAGAGCAACGACGAGAAGCTCAAGGCGTGGGACCTAGTGCAGCGCGGCCTCAATCCAGAACTAACACGGCGTGGCTGCAAAATAAACACGGACACGGACTCGGACTCCACCAAAGCCAACTTTTCCTTTTAATCTTCTCTTTTCCTTATATAGGCCCTGTTTGTTTCGTAAGTCCTAAGATATTTTTAAATCCCAACTTATAAGTCATAAGTCCCTACCTGTTTGTTTACAGGGATTTATAAGTCCCGAGTCCCTACCTGTTTGTTTACATGCACTTATAAGTCCATGTTGCACCGCTGCAATGAGGCTCAGGAGAGGGCCTGTCCGGCGATTGGAGGCACCGTTGCAACGAACCGAGGCAGAACGAACCGAGGCGGGGCGGCGAACCGAGACAGAACGAACCGAGACGGGGCGGCGACAGGGCGACGACGGGGCGAGAGGCGGGGCGACGGGGCGAGAGGCGGGGCGGCGACGGGGCAAGAGGCGGGGCGGCGAACGGAGCGAGAGGCGGGGCGGCAGCGGCGATTGGACCGAGAGGCAGGCGGCGTGCGAGGAACGAGCCTGGAGCGACGCGGCGTAGGTCCGGCCCGGGATAAGTCCCAATAAGCTCCTCCCTGAGAGTCTTATTTGATAAGTTCCAAATCACCACAATAAGTCCCAATAAGTCCCTTATGTTTGGTTTGGGTGGGACTTATGGGGACTTTTTTAAGTCCCTAAACCAATAAGTCTGTGGAAACAAACACCCTCATACTCTCTCCATTCCCTTATGTAAGGTATATTAGTCTCGGCGCGGTAATCAAGGCACACAATAATAAACAATTTAGGATGAAATTACCTTTATCTAGACCTACAACTCGGGACCCCTACCCAAGATCGTTGGTTTTAGCACCGTCGACACTCTCCACCGTTCCTGTTGGGCCCTTATTGTCGGCCATACCCTAGCCTTCAGAATATGGTGTGACCCCTCACTTCAAGAGGTGCCACTGCGACGCGCCTCGCCGGCACACGCGTCGAGGCAGCTAACCATAGCCGCATTCGGGAGGGACGCAAAAGCGGATGACGTACAACGTCACCGCTGCTTCATCGAGGCACTATGGCATTGATATCTTAGAGCATCTCAAACAGGCGCGCAACGCGCGGCACGCTAAAAATGAGAATACCGCGCCGCATTAGCGAGGTCTTGCGCGCGGCGCTGCGCTGGCTCCAGCGGTCCCCGCAAAATAAAGCGCGCCCGAGCCGCTCCAGCAGGTGCGCTATATTTCATTATTTTTTCTTGAGACGATTGCATACATAGCATACAAATATGAAGATAGTTCGGCACATAGCCTGCTTCTACGATACAAAATGCGTACATCTAGACTTCTCCAACGATATATAGTTCTACTACGTCCACATAGCCTGCTTCTACGATACAAAATAAAACTTAAAACTACTACTACTCGTTCTCCGACTCAGACTCTGCCTCGGTGATGTCCTCCTCCGACGTCTGAGCATAGGCGTCAAGGAACCGCTCGTCGCGGGAGTCCCAGGACGATGCATCTCCTAGCGCCATGTTGTATTTAGCGACCGCCTTCCGCGTTCGCTTGTCCTCGCGATAGGCGGCTCGCTCCTTCCTTCTCTCCTCCCTCTCCGCCCCCCTCTCGGCGAAGAACTGTTCTTCGTTGATGATGTCTTGCGGGAAGCGTTGCCTCCACAACGCCATGGCTTCCTCGTCCATCTCGGCCAGGCTAAGACGACGCTCCCGCCTCCGGTTTTGCGACGATCCTCGTCAGTGTTAAGCCATGGGAAAGGCGCCAACTCCTGTGCCCGCTCCCGCGTCGCCACGTCGGTGAAGTTCATGTCCCAACGGGACCGCCGGAGCCGCCACGCCGCAGCGTCGTAAGCGCGGGCGCCATCCTGGGCGGTGTCGAAGATTCCGAGGCCGAGGCGCAAGCTGCCGCCCGACTGAATCGAGGCGGAATAGGTGCTGGACGGACGCACGCGGACGCTGCGGTAGCCCAAACCTCCCCGACGGCGAGGCGGCATGGTGGCGCGGTGATGACGTGTTGGCGGCGAGGAGAGAAAGCAGCGGAGAGAGCGAGAGAGAGCGGCAGAGGGCGCTGCAATTTTATAGGCGTGCGCGAAGCGGCGTGTCAAATCTAGCGCGCGAGCTGCCGCCTTTTTCCGCGCGTGCGCTAGTTTGCCGCCGCCGCTGGAGCGCGCGAAACCGGGCCGCGCACGCTAAAAAGTTAATTTACCGCGTGTGCGTCTTTTGGCGCGCCTGTTGGAGATGCTCTTAGCGAGCAACACATGAATACATGATGGACGGTGTCTACCAAACCACACTGCAGCTTGCCCTAGCCAAGGTTTTTGCGGTTCGAATGTCCCATGATCCGTGGTTTTTTTTACTCTAGGTGTAGGCTAAGAGCATCTCCAGCCGTTAGCGCCCCCAGGACGCATAAAAATCGCCCCCCGTGGGCGAGCCGGCGATTCGTCCGGCGCTGGGGCGGTTTTGCGCCCAGTCGTCGCCCCCAGTCGCCGATGTTGGCCCACTTTTGAAGCCCGACCCATATGGGCGAGAATAGGCCCATATTCGGAGTGGTTCACCGTGGCTCGGCGTTCAATTATCAACATAAATATTTCTTTATCATATATTTCAACACAGAAAAATCAAATACTTCAACAAAATAGTACAACAACAAATAGTTCAATACAAATTATATAGTTCAACAAATAAAAACTCATATTTCATCACACGTCGCGCCCGGTGTCGCCCTTGAGCCTCCGCGGCCGGAAACGGCGGCCGGAAACGCCCAGCTGCTGTCGGAGGGGCTGCCGCGGCGAACCTCTACTACCTCTGCTATTTTTTCCGGCGGGGAATGGCTCTCTAGCGGCGAAAGCCGGCGGGCGGCGCCGGGATATAGCTAGTGGCGGCCGAGAGCGCGGGGGGTGGGAGGCGAGTCGGGAAAGAAAATCTTGACTTTTCACCTAACGGAGTGGGCCAGCCGCGCTTTTCCCTTGCTCCGGAGCCCCCAAGCGTCCCCCAGTTCGCCGGGTTCGGCCTGCGACCGCCGGGCGGAAAAAAGGACCGAACCGGCGCTTTCCGTCGTCCTGGGGGCGCGACTGAGGCGTTTCTTTGGCGCCGGCACCGAAAAAGTCGCCTGGGGCCTGTTGGGGGCGCGGCTGGAGATGCTCTAAGAAACATCAGTGCTCATCACCTAGCTTAGCCACTGCAACCTGAACAAAGCTTACTAGCATCTAAGTACATGATGATATCGTTTAAGGGTTCGCTAGCTTTGGTTTTCTTCGTGTTTTTTTCCTTTTTAAAATTTTCTCTTTTTTTTGCCTTTTCACTGGCTTTCTTTTGTTTTTTATTTTTCTCTTCATATTACTTCAGTTTCTTTGTTTCCTCATTTGTCTTTTTTATTTTCTTTATTTCTTCACTATAGTTTTTTTTGTTTCTTTTTTATCAGTTTTCTTTCTTTTAACATATGTCCACTACACAATGTACGTTTATAGAGCACATGTTATACATTTTCTGATACACGTTGGACATTTTTCATACTAGGTGATGCCCCGCGCATTGCTGCGGGACATTGGTGTGGGATATCACTCCTTTTTCTAAGCATGTTAGCATCAAATGTCAGATGAAACACAAATTAACAGCTGGTAATTGTTAGTAACTGAAATTATTATTATATAACAACAAACCCCGTAGTTTTTTCATGTGTGGCAAACATGGCAAACTACATTCATAACTTGGCTATCTTCATATCAATATATCATCAGATAGAACTCTAAAAAACAAATAAACAGATTATATGTACATCTTGCCTAACATAGACGCTCAGGTATACATGCGCCCTTGCTTCAAGCTTTTTCTCTAAAAGTGAAATTTATCAAATAAAAATGTCAGATAAAGATGGAACAATAAGGGAATTGATAAAAATTGAGAGATGGGTATAGGAGAGAAGAGATACAACCACAGAATTAGGAGGAGAAAACTTAGGGTCAACTCGCTTAGTAGTGTATTCAGAAGATATCACATGGAAAAATGCTTTTTTTGCAAGAAGTTCACTTTCTCCTTTAACAGGGTAACAAATGACAGAATTGTGTATTAAGCCTAATCGGCAAGAATTTTCATGAGATAATATCAGTAACAAATTGACAGAGAATGCAAATCATATTATCTTGGCACAAACCTCAAGACAATAGTTGGTCCAACAACACATTATTTGACATTGTCGCTGCTTAAAACATCAAGAATGTTTATCCTACAAAAATTCATTACGTACCTTCTTGTGTAAGCTGTCATATCGAGCAGTTCCTAGACGTTCCAGTAATCTACATATCAAACATAGAGTATTTGCCGCAAGATAAAAAAAATCTATAAATTATGCACTAACAATAATATATCAAGAAAAACATATCCAGAAAATCAACCTATAAAATTATAATAGTAGAGTCGAGATCGGGCACGGACCTACCGGATCGTACCATGACCATTGGGCATTCAGTCATGTCATGCTAGGCAACCACACTGCTTCGTGGGCTGGGAGTCATTCAGATCATTGCCACTCAATGCAGCCTGCAGATAGGAAACATGGATGTTTTAAGGCCCTGCGAAAAAACTAATTGAATCTTTGATCATAGCATACAAATCATCTCCATACATATAGCATAGCAGCAGCGGAGGCTTTCCTAATTGGTAATCAAATACAGTAGGAAAAATGTAAACAGAAGCGGGTGGCCCATAGGATAGAATCGAAGGGTGAGCTCTCCTTTGGCTTGGCAAATTTAAGGAAGAAAATGAAGGGCTCGTGGTGCTGTTTGTATATCATGTTGCGCTGCAAAAAGAGACAAACAGGGGGGCATCTGCAAACCCTAGATCAGATCCGATCGGGCCAGCCTAGGCATGGCCGGATGGAGGGGGGAGAGAGGTGACTTACCTGTAGAGAACTACGGCTCCAGCTTGCCCTCAAGGATGTTGGTGAGCTTGTTGATGCGGCTGAACTGCGGCTCCGCCCATCCTGTACATCGATCACCTTGCGATCTTGCCGCGCCATCGCCGCCGTAGCCGCCGGTTCTACCCCCGACGGTGGCCGCAAACCCTTGATGAAGTTGTGTTCTGCTGCATCCGTCCCCGCATGGGGTTTTGTATCGTTGGGGCGGGGAAGAAAGGGATGGGGAATGAGAGACGGCGAGGGATTCATTCTGCACGGACGTTTCCACTTGAGGACGACGGTTCGCTTCTGCGCACTTCCGCTTCCATGGGGTCGAGGGAGGAGGAGTCAACCCGAGGGGCGTGACCGCGTGAAGCACCGGGATCAATTCGAGCTGCAGATCTGGGCCATCCGAAGTGAATCAAATGGCCGAGAATAATTATGGTGACGTGGATGCATGAGAGCGCAGATAAATCAAGTAGTGGGGGGCTCCTATTTAGATATAGTAGATATGTGATGTACATCTTTAAATTACATGTTTTAAACACTTTTTCAATATATGGTAACGTTTTCTCCAAATACAAAGCATACCTTTTTTTAATGGCATTACACATTTTTTTAACTATGTGAACATTGTTTTGACATTGTATAAACCTTTTTAAAATTTTCACGGACATTTTGTGGAAAATGCACGAATATTTTCTCAAAATATCATGGTACATTTTTTATGAAACAAACCTTTTTTAAATTAAGAGAACATTTTTTATATTTTTGTAAATCATTTTTGAAAATGTCACCAACGTTTTTTTGGAACGTGGGAATATTTGCATCAAATGTGACATAAGTTTTTGAATTGGCACAAACTATATATTTTTTACATTACATAAACATTTTTACATTGTATACCTTTTTTTATAAAATCCGTGTATATTTTTTTGAAAACCAGGAACTTATTTTAATTGTCACAAACAATATTGGAAGTAATCAACATTTTTAAAACTTTGCTATCAATTTTTTTATACTATGTTAACATTTTTCAATTTCACAAATAAATTTAAGTGTTCAAAATGTATGTATTTAATTTTAAATATAAATAAAGTAAAAAGGGGAAAATTCAGGTGACGTCGGCTTGACGTCAGCAGGACGAGGCACGTTCTACTGGGCCGGCCTACCGCCAGCAAAAAAGTGATTTGGGCCGGCGGATCTTTTTGAAAGATCCGCTGGCTCACGAGCCGTCCGATTGTACGAGGCGAGCCGTTCGCTTATTTTTCTCTGTTCTTCTTCTCTAATTTCCTGCAGCAATGCTCTTGTTGCAAAACCTCATTTTCTCTAATTTTCTGCAATAATACCCCTGTTACAAATCTCTTCTTCTCTAATTTTTTTATAACAAGACCTCTGTTGCAAAATCTTCTTGCTGCAATAAGACCCCTGTTGCAAAACTTCTCCATGTATATTTTTCTGCAACAAGACCCTTGATGCAAAACTTCTTCTTCTCTATTTTTCTGCAACAATGATGTTGTTGCAAAAGCTTCATTGCAATAAGACCCAACCGTCTTATATGTATTCCTGCAACAAGACTATTGTTGCGAAAACTTGCAAGAATGCCGACAGCTGCAACGGAGAGAGCACCCCCCGTGGTCTTTGCCTTGCAGCAGAGGAAGGATGATAGTGGCCGCGACCGATGTGGTGCAGTTACAGCAACGTGCTTGTTTTGAGAAGAGATGGGGGATGAGATCCATGGAAAAATGCAAGGGATGGAGAGATAGAGGTAGGGGATCGGAGGGTCAACGGGAGAATGTGTGACTGTTGGCATAAAGCTTTGACCGGTCGACCGGCCACAAACGTTTGCCATTCAATTGTGCCTTCACATCACCGTTTGACAGCGACTAGGGCTCAAGCTCCAAGTGGGACGACTTGCGGATAACCAAACAAGCCGACACGGCACGACAAGGTTGTTGTATGTGTCGTGCGGGGACATGTTTACTAAAGGGCCCTACCATGTTGGCTCGCATGTTGTAGCCTTCAGCCCTGGCATGGCCCAGGAGTTGCTACAAAAAAGGCATGGCTCAGCTGCTATTTGGGCTATCACGACGACACGCCAGGCACGCTGGCCTGCTAGGTTGATTTTGGGGCCAATTTGGGGGGACCCTATTATCAGTGCTAAAATCGACATATCTCGGGTAGAGGGTGACAAGCTTGATGAATGTAGGGACACGATGTTTTATCAAGGTTCGGGCCCTCTTGGTGAGGTAAAACCCTACATCATGCTTCTTATATATTGATTGTAATGAGATACAACGTACAAATTGATCTATCTAGAGATCGTATGAGTTTGTCTAATCTCTAAACTTTGTGAATGTGTATGCCTCTACGGACTAAAGCCCACGGCTTATATAGATGCCGAGGGTACCTAGGGTTTACACATGATCGGTTACAATATAGGGATAAACATGACAAGTATTCAAAATACGCTTGAAGTGTATGCCAAGTCTCGAGGAGATCTTCGTCTTGATTATGCCGAGGGCCAGGGCCAGCAAGGCCCAGTCAGCAGTCTTCGATGGGTCGTCGGCCCGGCCCAAAGGCGCCAAATAGGAGTTGGGGTGGACGCTTGAAGTTCGTCTGCGGTCGAGCAAAAAAGAAATCCAACAATGGAGGTGCTCGCCTATCCCTAGGGGGAAGATGGTGAAGAGATTTTATAGTTTTCCCACTTACTCCAGACGGCATGTCTCCTTCCCCCTTCTTTCTTCTGCAACTCCACCCTAGCAGGTATGCTTGCTGATTTTTCCTCCTCAACTACTAAATGCATATGATGCAGTGCACATTGATATGATGCACAAAATTAAATTGCACCTTGATATCAGGCAAAAAATTAATTACACGTTAATATTGTGTAGGTATCAGTTATGTGTTAATTATGTGGATAGTTTATATTTGGTATGTTATTAATTACGTATTAAACATGTTGAGCGCTCGTCATTGGAGCAATAGGTCGTTGGTTTGACACTGTTTGATGGTTGAGATTTATTTTATTTGTCCTCTTTGGATCTTTTTATATTGGTATAGATATAAATATAAAAACATCTCCAATCAAAGATGTATATGCAAAAATAACTAAATTTTGTATCTCGGAGGACAAAAACACCTCTCCAACAGATGATGCAGATGCAAAAAAAAATTACATCTCTGCCTTCCGGAGGATGTAAAGTACAACACCTCACGGTGCAAATTTGCATCTCCACCTACAGGAGGTATAAAAATGCAACAGCCCGCCAACTGCCCAACTGATGTTCCATTCTCTTCCGCGTACCAGTCGCCGCCCGCCCAACTCCGCCGCCAGCCGAATCGCACCAAATCGCCGCCGCCGCCGCCGCCCGCCCGCCCGACGACCGTGGGGCTCGCCGCGACTTCGCCCCCCTTCCCCCGCTGCCTGCCTCGCCGGCTCAGAAGTTTCTCCGCCATCGGCCGCCACTAATTTCCGTCGCTCGTCGCTGCCCGATTAGGCTCCTCCGCAAGCCCCGGTCGTCGCTCGAGTTGCCCCGCTCCCACCCCGCCGCCCGCCGCCGCCGCTCCGTCCTCGCCCAACAACCTCGCTGCCCACGCGATGTTCGCCCCGTCGCCACCGCCCGACCTCGTCGCCCCCGCGTCGTCCGCCCCGTCGCCGCCGCTTTGTCGCTCACCTCCGCACGCCACCACTCCGACCTCGCCCAACCCCTCTGCTGCCTGACCTCGCCGCCCCTGCACTGTCCGCCCCGTAGCCGCCGCCCAACCTCACCGCCCCCTCAAATGAAGTACTAGTTAAAATATAGTTTTTACATCTTCATTTGCATCTTCTATTGGAGTAGCTGTTTTACATCTCCGTTTTGCATCGTCTGTTGGAGTTGGCCCTTTTTTGAGATGTAAAAGGCACTTTTTAGAGATGTAAATCTCCAAATTTGTATCTTCTATTAGAGATGCTCTAAATATAGATATTAATATAGATACAGATATAAATATAGATACTACTCCTTCTCCCGTTGTTATTTTACATCTCCGAATTTGTATCTTCTATTGAAGATGCTCTAAATATAAATATTAATATAGATATACAGATATAAATATAGATACTACTTGTTATTAGTTCAAATATATTCTTCGCTGTCATTTGTTGAAGGTACTATGAGTACAAGTGCTTTGGGCTGGTTCTGGTCTATCGGTTCGGTGGATTTTTCCAGTCTGGTTATCCCTGATTGCGCCTGAAGCATGTTGGGGACAACGGTGATGTCACAGGTGATTTACTTTCGTGCCTTCATGCCTTCATACTTTGACCTCTTGCTTGATTCCCTGACCATAGGTAATTTACTTTCATGCCTTCATATAGGCAATTTTTACCTGTGTTTATGATTTGTCTCGGCCATGAAGTGACCATTAACATCATATCTGAGCAGATTTGTGGTCTGCCATATTATCTACAGACTACAGTTGAGTATATTGAAGATGCAATCACCGGCCTGAATTTATTGATAGAAGATGCAGACGACAGAGTTATAGTCTCACTTTGATTCAGACTTGGAAATGCTGACATCGCTCGTAGTGTATAATCTTGCACTCATACAAGACGTGGAAAAATATATATCTGAAAATCAATTACCAAAGCTTTTAATCTACCCTTTCCCCCTTGTGAACTGCCTGTATGTTCTTTGTATATGCCACTTCATAATAATCTGTATACCAATTACAGGGAATGGGTGCAGCTCAAGCAAAGAAATCTCTTACAACGAACATGTTCAACTAAGGAATCTACCACACATCTAATCAATATCTATGTGGCTATATGTAGCTTTTAGAAAATCAAATTGCTAAAGCATTAGCACATCCTACGCAAATACTTGTATTTTGATGAAATAACATAGGTTGCCCTCATATCCTGAGAAGATTTTGGTTCATCAAGACTAGACCACAACTCCACCTTATTCATTTTATTGGGCATAATTGAAATCTCTATGCTCTGTATGCTATTTTTTTTACAAGCCTTCGATTACTAAGACATTTGCATGACCCAAATTTCAGAAATATCATGCGTCATACAAATGTACTTGTATGCTAACAACTATATATAGTAGGTCATATAAATTTTAACTTTCATGCTTCGTGCCTCCATATTTCAGAAATATCACGCGTTCATCGTGGTCTAGTATCTTAATGTACCCGCATTGCAAGCCATGGCAAAATAGGCTTTATAGATATTTCAGTTTAGCTATACTTAACTTGAGATTTCTAGCTGTCAAGCTCCAACTTGGAAGCTTATCTTAGCCTTGTTTACTGTTTTGTCCATTTGAAAGAGACTAGCCTTATTGCAACAGTTAGCAGGTTGCTGCGCAATCAACATCCTTATAGGATACTGGGAATCCCGGCATAATGGTAGCCTTGGCAGCGCGGTCACGAAAGTTAAGCCGTACCACCAATCTTGGCTTATTGTACCCCATAAACTCAAAACTATTATTAATAAATCAAATAATACATGTACACGGAACAAAAAGGAACAACGTCACTCTTATCATTAAGCCATACATACACATCGGTATCTATCTCAACTTTAGACAGTTTTGGGGTACGTATAGTAACCAACGAATTGCTTTTCAGGTGCAAAGACCTCTTCTGTGGCCTGCCCGCCGGGTAACCGGAGGAGAGCAACGTCGAGATTTCGACCAGTAAACCAACTGTCTGGCGCTCACGTCCCCAGCGTTCTTCTTCCTCCACCCTTTCCATTTCCACCACGCGAATCCTGCCTTGCGTGCCATGCAAGAAGCGTTTCATCACCACCACTGGAATAGAAAAACTTTTGACTCCCGGTATACTAGTTTGGATGCTGCGCTTGACTCCATAGTGCCATGACTGCTCAGCACCCAGTCTCCACATATCCAGACTCTGCACAACGACAACAGCAACAACAAGCCTTTGCACACCCTAGCCACCCTCAGCTCACCATGCCTCCCTTCCTCATTGCTTTCACCATCCTCTTGTGCCTACGCATCCCTGCCAGTTCTGCCGCGACGGACACCATCTTGGCCGGCCAAGCGCTTGCCGTCGACAACAAGCTCGTCTCCAGCAATGGCAGGTACGCGCTCGGCTTCTTCCAGACCAGACACACTGCCAACTGGTACCTCGGCATATGGTTCAACACTGTCCCCAAATTCACTTCAGCATGGGTTGCAAATAGGGATAGACCCATCAAGAACACCACCTCACTGGAGCTCATAATCTCCCACGACGGCAACCTTGTCATCTTAAACCGGTCTGCCAAATCCGTAATCTGGTCTACACAAGCAAACATCACAAGAAATAGCTCTGCTGCTAGGCTGTTGAGCAGTGGAAATCTCATCCTGACAGACTCTTCAAAATCATCAGAGGTTATGTGGCAGAGCTTTGATCACCCCACAGATACATTTTTCCCTGGGGCGAAACTTGGATGGGACAAGGTCACCGGCCTGAATCGACGTTTGGTTTCTTGGAAAAACATAATCGACCCAGCTACCGGTGTGTATTGTGAGCAGTTAGACCCCAGTGGTGTTAACCAGGTATTTCTTGTAGCATTGAACTCATCCATACACTACTGGTCCACCGGTGTGTGGAACGGCCAATATTTCACTGCATTCCAGAGATGTCAGCCGCCCACTATATTAGTCCAAAATTTGTCGACAGCGACCGTGAGAAGTACGTGACATATACTTTAGTAGATGAATACATGGATCCAAATATGGTTACTCGTCATGTAGTTGACGTCTCAGGTCAAATAAAGGCATTCATTTGGATGAAGGGCTTAGAGGATTGGCTAATGATCAATACCCAACCAAGAGCTCAGTGTGATGTCCATGCAATTTGTGGTCCTTTCACAATTTGCACTGATAATGAAGTGCCACACTGCAATTGTATGGTGGGCTTCAAGATAACATCCCCTAAGGATTGGGAGCTAGAAGATCGGTCGGGTGGGTGCTCGAGAAATACTCAGTTAGACTGCATGAGCAACAAAAGCACAACACACACCACAGACAAGTTCTATTCTGTGCCATGTGTTAAACTGCCCCAGGATGTCCCAAAAGTAGAAGCTGCTGCAAGCGCGAATGAGTGCGCACAAGTTTGCCTCAGTGATTGCTCTTGCACCGCATACTCCTTTGGCAACAATGGATGTTTCATGTGGCATAATGAATTGCTCAACATAAGAGCACTAAAATGCAGTGGCACTGCTACTTCAAATGGAGAAACTCTTCACCTTCGTCTTTCTGCTAAAGATGTACTACAAAGTTCGAGAAACAACAGAAGAGGGATTGCTATTGGAGTTGCAACTGGTTTGGGTGTTTCTGCTCTAGGCTTGTTTGCACTCATCCTCTTATTGTTGATTTGGACAAACAAAGTGTTGAGCTCTGGTCAAATAATGAATGAATCTCACGTTTGTACTGGAATCATGGCATTTAGATACAATGATTTACAATGGGCAACAAAAAACTTCACAGATAAGTTGGGGGGAGGCAGTTTTGGTTCTGTATTCAAGGGGCTTATAAAAGGCTCCAATGACATAGCAGTGAAGAGGCTTGATGGTGCTTATCAAGGAGAGAAGCAATTCCGAGCTGAAGTGAGCTCAATTGGAGCTGTCCAGCACATAAATTTAGTTAAGCTTGTTGGTTTCTGTTGTGAGGGCTCCAAGAGGTTGCTTGTTTATGAATACATGTCAAATCGCTCTCTTGATGTCCATCTATTTCAAAGCAGTTCAGTTTTGAATTGGACTGCTAGATATCAGATAGGCCTAGGAGTTGCAAGAGGATTAGCCTACTTGCATGACAGCTGCCGAGACTGCATCATACACTGTGATATCAAGCCAGAAAACATACTTCTTGATGCTTCACTCCTTCCAAAAATTGCAGACTTCGGGATGGCAAAACTCTTAGGAAGGGATTATAGCCGAGTATTGACAACAATGAGAGGAACTATAGGGTACCTTGCGCCTGAATGGCTTACGGGTGTTCACATTACACCAAAAGCCGACGTTTTTAGCTATGGGATGGTGTTGCTGGAAATAGTATCTGGAAGGAGGAACTCATGCGCTTTATGTCCTAGTGGTGGCAACCCTGATGTTTATTTTCCTGTGCATGCTGCACATAAGCTTGTTGAAGGAGATGTTGGGAGTTTGGTAGATCACAAGCTACATGGTACTGCCAATCTGGACGAGGTGGAAATTGCTTGCAAGGTTGCGTGTTGGTGCCTTCAAGACGATGAGCTTGATCGGCCAACAATGGGACAGGTGGTTCAGATTCTCGAAGGGCTAGTTGAGATCACAATGCCCCCGATACCAAGACTGCTCCAAGCTATGGCTGGAAGCTCACATTCAACATGTTCCTTTTTTGTTTCAGGAAAACGAGCCGCATTGCTCATCTAGGCATTATAATATACGTCTATCTTTAAGACTAAAGTTGTATTTACTACTAGAAGATTGTAACGCTTATATGATTGAAGAAAACAGATGTATTTTGTACCAACTTGTAACTATATATCTTAATGTACCCTCACTGCATCGGTATAATATGTAGCCCATCGAAATAGGCATCATAATATTTTAGTTTTTCTCTACTTAACTTGTAATTTCTACTCTAGTGCTAAAAATTCTCTTATATTATGGTGCTGAGGGAGTAACTTTTAACATCCAACTTGAAAACTCATACTAGCCCTTTTTTTAGTAAGAGCTTAGCCTTGTTACAACTTATCCTAGCAGGGTGGCATAATGGTAGCCATGCCGCCACGGTACGGCAATGCTACTGCCAAAACAGCGCGCTCATTTTCACCTACCCTTTCTCATAAAACTCACCGGCAAAGGCAGCAGGCTCTGATATGGTCCGAGGCATGCAGGCGGTGATCCTTGCTCAGTGATGGGGTGCACGCGGATGGCAGCCTGGCTGAATAGGGGGTACATCCGTAGAGGAGCCACAATTTCGGCGGGGTTGATGGAGACGACGACCATCTTGACCTCCGAGCTGAATATTAAGTGAGGGAAAATGGCGCACTCTGACACAAATGGAATGGGACGAGGCTCACCGGCGAGGGCAATTGGCGGCGTGACGGGGGACTCGATCCCAAGCTCGCCTCCAGAGCTCGAAGGGCTAGATCGTTGAATAATGGGGAATTGGGGAAGTGGTAGAAGGAAACTCGTGTGTAGGTCCTCCGGCCATGGCAAGTAGAGCAGATTGCGGGAAGCTCGATTGTATGCTCACGCGGCACGGACAAGTCGAGCAGAGCAGAGGGCTCGAGCGGGATGTGTCGGGCGCTCAACGGCGGCGATGGCGGCGTTGCTTCGCAGCTCCGACCGAGGCAGAGGCGGAGGTTGGGGATATGTCTGACGAGTGGGACCCGGAACCAGGGGCATCGAGTCGGGGTTTTTTTTTAACAAAAAATACTTAGCGTCGACTCGGGTGGCCCCTTGAACTCCGTTCTGACACGGCCGGCTCCAACTCCAATAGAAGTTAAAAATTGCCATGGCAATAAAAGCTAAAAATTGCCGGAATTTAGGCAAATTTTCAATGTTAATAAAGGAAAATTATCCATGGCAAATAAAAGATAAAACTTGCCATGGGAATAAAAGTTAAATATTGTCATGGGGATTTGGGTAAATTTGCCATGTTAATAAAAAAAATGCTGTTCACCGTAAACTACATTTGCCAATCTCCATGAACTTAGGTTGCCACGTACCATTAGAAACTAATTATTTTACCATTGTTGCTAAAAGAGAGATAATTTCCCATGATGCACAAACTACAAATGCCATGCTCCATGAAATTAACATGCCATGATCTCATAGAAAGTAATTGTTGCCGTGTAGAAGAGAAAAAAAAGGTATATGAATTATAGATCATTTGTCATCACAATTTTCAGAGATATCTAAATTAAAAGATTTCTATTTACATGACATGTATATGTTGGGGAACGTAGTAATTTCAAAAAAAATCCTACGCACACGCAAGATCATGGTGATGCATAGCAACAAGAGGGGAGAGTGTGTCCATGTGCCCTCGTAGACCGTAAGCGGAAGCGTTAGCACAACGTGGTTGATGTAGTCGTATGTCTTCACGATCCGATAGATCAAGTACCGAACGCACGGCAGTTCAGCACACGTTCAGCTCGATGACGTCCCTCGAACTCCGATCCAGCCGAGCTTCGAGGGAGAGTTCCGTCAGCACGACGGCGTGGTGACGATGATGATGTTCTACCGACGCATGGCTTCGCCTAAGCACAACTACGATATTATCGAGGTGGAATATGCTGGAGGGGGGCACCGCACACGGCTAATAGATCTCAAGGATCAATTGTTGTGTCTCAAGGGGGTGCCTCCCTCCCCGTATATAAAGGAGTGGAGGAGGGGGAGCGGGCCGGCCACCCTTGGCGCGCCCCATGAGGAGTCATACTCCCACCGGGAGTAGGACTCCCCCCTTCCTTGTTGGAGTAGGAGAGGAGAGGGAAGGAGAGAGAGGGGGAAAGGAAAGGGGGCGCCCCCCCTCCTTGTCCAATTCGGACTTGGGGGGGAGGGGCGCGCGGCTGCCCCTTGGTCGCCTCTCCTCTTCCACCACTTGGGCCCATGAGGCCCAATAACCTCCGAGGGGGTTCCGATAACCCCCCGGTACTCCGGTATATATCTGATAACCCCCGGAACCATTCTGGTGTCCGAATATAGTCGTCCAATATATCAATCTTCATGTCTCGACCATTTCGAAACTCCTCGTCATGTTCGTGATCACATCCGGGACTCCGAACTATCTCTGGTACATCAAAATACATAAACTCATAATATAACCGTCATCTAACTTTAAGCATGCGGACCCTACGGGTTCGAGAACTATGTAGACATGACCGGGACACGTCTCCGGTCAATAACCAATAGTGGAACCTGGATGCTCATATTGGCTCCTACATATTCTACGAAGATCTTTATCGGTCAAACCGCATAACAACATACGTTGTTCCCTTTGTCATCGGTATGTTACTTGCCCGAGATTCGATCGTCGGTATCTCAATACCTAGTTCAATCTCGTTATTGGCAAGTCTCTTTACTCATTACGTAATGCATCATTCCTTAACTAACTCATTAGCTACATTGCTTGCAAGGCTTATAATGATGTGCATTACCGAGAGGGCCCAGAGATACCTCTCCGACAATCAGAGTGACAAATCCTAATCTCGAAATACGCCAACTCAACATGTACCTTCGGAGACACCTATAGAGCTCCTTTATAATAACCCAGTTACGTTGTGACGTTTGGTAGCACACAAAGTGTTCCTCCGGTAAACGGGAGTTGCATAATATCATAGTTGTAGGAACATGTATAAGTCATGAAGAAAGCAATAGCAACATACTAAATGATCAAGTGCTAAGCTAACGGAATGAGTCAAGTCAATCACATCATTCTCCTATTGATGTGATCCCGTTAATCAAATGACAACTCATGTCCATGGTTAGGAAACACAGCCATCTTTGATCAACGAGCTAGTCTAGTAGAGGCATACTAGTGACACTATGTTTATCTATGTAGTCACACATGTATTATGTTTCCGGTTAATACAATTCTAGCATGAATAATAAACATTTATCATGATATAAGGAAATAAATAATAACTTTATTATTGCCTCTATGGCATATTTCCTTCAGTCTCCCACTTGCATTAGAGTCAATAATCTAGATTGCATAGTAATGATTCTAACACCCATGGAGCCTTGGTGCTGATCATGTTTTGCTCGTGCAAGAGGCTTAGTCAACAAGTCTACAACATTCAGATCCGTATGTATCTTGCAAATCTCTATGTCTCCCACCTGGACTTGGTCCCGGATGGAATTGAAGCGTCTCTTGATGTGCTTGGTTCTCTTGTGAAATCTGGATTCCTTTGCCAAGGCAATTGCACCAGTATTGTCACAAAAGATTTTCATTGGTCCGGATGCACTAGGTATGACACCTAGATCAGATATGAACTCCTTCATCTAGACTCCTTCATTTGCTGTTTCCGAAGCAGCTATGTACTCCGCTTCACATGTAGATCCCGCCACGACGCTTTGTTTAGAACTGCACCAACTGATAGCTCCACCGTTCAATATAAACACGTATCCGATTTGCGATTTAGAATCGTCCAGATCAGTGTCAAAGCTTGCATCGACGTAACCATTTACGACTAGCTCTTTGTCACCTCCATAAACGAGAAACATATCCTTAGTCCTTTTCAGGTATTTTAGGATATTCTTGACCGCTGTCCAGTGATCTACTCCTGGATTACTTTGGTACCTCCCTGCTAAACTTATTGCTAAGCATACATCAGGTCTGGTACACAGCATTGCATACATGATAGAGCCTATGGCTGAAGCATAGGGAACATCTTTCATTTTTTTCTCTATCTTCTGCTGTGGTCGGGCATTGAGTCTGACTCACTTCACAACTTGTAACACAGGCAAGAACCCTTTCTTTGCTTGATCCATTTTGAACTTTTCCAAAACTTTATCAAGGTATGTGCTTTGTGAAAGTCTAATTAAGTGTCTTGATCAATATCTATAGATCTTGATGCCTAATATATAAGCAGCTTCACCGAGGTCCTTCATTTAATTTTTTTATTCAAGTATCCTTTTATGCTATCCAGAAATTCTATATCATTTCCAATCAACAATATGTCGTCTGCATATAATATCAGAAATGCTACAAAGCTCCCACTCACTTTCTTGTAAATACAGGCTTATCCAAAAGTCTGTATAAAACCATATGCTTTGATCACACTATCAAAGCGTTTATTCCAACTCGGAGAGGCTTGCACCAGTCCATAAATGGATCGCTGGAGCTTGCACACTTTGTTAGCACCTTTTGGATCGACAAAACCTTCTGGTTGCATCATATACAACTCTTCTTCTAGAAATCCATTCAGGAATGCAGTTTTGACATCCATTTGCCATATTTCATAATCATAAAACACGGCAATTGCTAACATGATTCAGACAGACTTAAGCATCGCTACGGGTGAGAAAGTCTCATTGTAGTCAACCCCTTGAACCCGTCGAAAACCTTTCGCAACAAGTCGAGCTTTGTAGACAGTAACATTACCATCAGCGGCAGTCTTCTTCTTGAAGATCCATTTATTATCGATGGCTTGTCGATCATCGGGCAAGTCAACCAAAGTCCATACTTTGTTCTCATACATGGATCCCATCTCAGATTTCATGGCCTCAAGCCATTTTGCGGAATTTGGGCTCATCATCGCTTGCTCATAGTTCGTAGGTTCGCCATGGTCAAGTAACATGACCTCCAGAATAGGATTACCGTATCACTCTAGTGTGGATCTTACTCTGGTTGACCTACGAGGTTCGGTAGTAACTTGATCTGAAGTTTCATGATCAATATCATTAGCTTCCTCACTAATTGGTGTAGTTGTCACAGGAACCGGTTTTTGTGATGAACTACTTTCCAATAAGGGAGCAGGTACAGTTGCCTCATCAAGTTCTACTTTCCTCCCACTCACTTCTTTCGAGAGAAACTCCTTCTCTAGAAAGGATCCAAATTTAGCAACAAAAGTATTGCCTTCAGATCTGTGACAGAAGGTGTACCCAATAGTCTCCTTTGGGTATCCTATGAAGAAACATTTCTCCGATTTGGGTTTGACCTCATCAGGTTGAAGTTTTTTCACATAAGCATCGCAGCCTCAAACTTTAAGAAACGACAACTTTGGTTTCTTGCCAAACCACAGTTCATAAGGCGTCGTCTCAACAGATTTTGATGGTGCCCTATTTATCGTGAATGCGGCCGTCTCTAAAGCATAACCCCAAAACAATAGCGATAAATCAGTAAGAGACATCATAGATAGCACCATATCTAGTAAAGTACGATTATGACGTTCGGACACACCATTACGTTGTGGTGTTCCGGGTGGCATGAGTTGTGAAACTATTCCGCATTGTTTCAAATGTAAACCAAACTCGTAACTCAAATATTCACCTCCACGATCAGATCGTAGAAGCTTTATTTTCTTGTTACGATGATTTTCTACTCCACTCTGAAATTCTTTGAACTTTTCAAATGTTTCAGACTTATGTTTCATTAAGTAGATATACCCATATCTGGTCAAGTCATCTGTGAAGGTGAGGAAATAACGATACCCACCACGAGCCTCAATGTTCATTGGACCACATACATCAGTATGTATGATTTCCAACAAATCTGTTGCTCGCTCCATAGTTCCGGAGAACGGCGTTTTAGTCATCTTGCCCATGAGGCATGGTTCGCAAGTACCAAGTGATTCATAATCAAGTGATTCCAGAAGTCCATCAGTATGGACTTTCTTCATGCGCTTTACACCAATATGACCCAAACGACAGTGTCACAAATAAGTTGCACTATCATTATCAACTCTGCATCTTTTGGCTTCAACATTATGAATATGTGTATCACTTCTACCAAGATTCAATAAAAATAGACCACTTTTCAAAGGTGCATGACCATAAAAGATATTACTCATATAAATAGAACAACCATTATTCTCTGATTTAAATGGATAACCGTCTCGCATCAAACAAGATCCAGATATAATGTTCATGTTTAACGCTGGCATCAAATAAGGTCTAAAACTAATCCCGAAGGTAGATGTAGAGGTAGTGTGCCGACCGCGATCACATCGACTCTGGAACCATTTCCCACGTGCATCGTCACCTCGTCCTTAGCCAATCTTCACTTAATTCGTAGTCCCTGTTTCGAGTTGCAAATATTAGCAACAGAACCAGTATCAAATACCCAGGTGCTACTGCGAGCATTAGTAAGGTACACATCAATAACATGTATATTACATATACCTTTGTTAACCTTGCCATCATTCTTATCCGCCAAATACTTGGGGCAGTTCCGCTTCCAGTGACCAGTCTGCTTGCAGTAGAAGGACTCAGTCTCAGGCTTAGGTCCAGACTTGGGTTTCTTCTCTTGAGCGGCAACTTGTTTTCCGTTCTTTTTGAAGTTCCCCTTCTTCTTCCCTTTACCCTTTTTCTTGAAACTGGTGGTCTTGTTGACCATCAACACTTGATGCTCCTTTTTGATTTCTACCTCCGCAGCTTTTAGCATTGCGAAGAGCTCGGGAATAGTCTTGTTCATCCCTTGCATATTATAGTTCATCACGAAGCTCTTGTAGCTTGGTGGCAGTGATTGAAGAATTCTGTCAATGACACTATCATCAGGAAGATTAACTCCCAGTTGAATCAAGTGATTATTATACCCAGACATTTTGAGTATATGTTCACTAACAGAACTATTCTCTTCCATCTTGCAGCTATAGAACTTATTGGAGACTTCATATATCTCAATCCGGGCATTTGCTTGAAATATTAACTTCAACTCCTGGAACATCTCATATGCTGCATGACGTTCAAAACATCGTTGAAGTCCCGGTTCTAAGCCGTAAAGCATGGCACACTGAACTATTGAGTAGTCATCAGCTTTGCTCTGCCAGGCGTTCTTAACATCGTCAGTTGCATCTGCAGCAGGCCTGGCACCCAGCGGTGCTTCCTGGACGTAATTCTTCTGTGCAGTAATGAGGATAATCCTCAAGTTATGGACCCAATCCATTTAATTGCTACCATCATCTTTCAACTTAGCTTTCTCAAAGAACACATTAAAATTCAACGGAACAACAACACGAGCCATCTATCTACAACAAACATAGACAAGCAAAATGAAGGAAATATGCCCTAGAGGCAATAATAAAGTTATTATTTATTTCCTTATATCATGATAAATGTTTATTATTTATGCTAGAATTGTATTAACCGGAAACATAATACATGTGTGAATACATAGACAAACAGAGTGTCACTAGTATGCCTCTACTTGACTAGCTCGTGAATCAAAGATGGTTAAGTTTCCTAACCATAGACATGAGTTGTCATTTGATTAATGGGATCACATCATTAGGAGAATGATGTGATTGACTTGACCCATTCCGTTAGCTTAGCACTTGATCGTTTAGTATGTTGCTATTGCTTTCTTCTTCATGACTTATACATGTTCCTACAACTATGAGATTATGCAACTCCCATTTACCGGATGAACACTTTGTGTGCTACCAAATGTCACAACGTAACTGGGTGATTATAAAGGATCTCTATAGGTGTCTCCAAAGGTACATGTTGAGTTGGCGTATTTCGAGATTAGGTTTTGTCACTCCGATTGTCAGGGAGGTATCTCTGGGCCCTCTCGGTAATGCACATCACTATAAGCCTTGCAAGCAATATAGCTAATGAGTTAGTTATGGGATGATGCATTACATAACGAGTAAAGAGACTTGTCGGTAACGAGATTTAACTAGGTATTGATATACCGATGATGGAATCTCGAGCAAGTAACATACCGATGACAAAGGGAACAACATATGTTGTTATGCGGTTTGACCGATAAAGATCTTCGTAGAATATGTAGGAGCCAATATGAGCATCCAGGTTCCGCTATTGGTTATTGACCGGAAACGTGTCTCGGTCATGTCTACATAGTTCTCGAACCCGTAGGGTCCGCACGCTTAAAGTTTCAATGACAGTTATATTATGAGTTTATGAGTTTTGATGTATCAAAGATTGTTCGGAGTCCCGAATGTGATCACGAACATGACGAGGAGTCTCGAAATGGTCGAGACATGAAGATTGATGTATTGGAAGCCTATATTTGGATATCGGAAGTGTTCCGGGTGAAATCGGGATTTTACCGGAGTACCGAGGGGTTACCGAACCCCC
>NC_041393.1:620020714-620078164 GCF_002162155.2 Triticum dicoccoides | reverse complement strand
TCCTCATTCCCCCTTCTCCTAATCCAACAAGGAAGGGAGGGAGTCCTACTCCTGGGAGTAGGACTCCTCCTGGCGTGCCTCCTCCTGGCCGGCCGCACCTCCCCCCTTGCTCCATTATATACGGGGGCAGGGGGGCACCCTAGACACAACAACAACAGATCATTGATCTCTTAGCCGTGTGCGGTGCCCCCCTTCCACCATAGTCCTCCTTGATAATATTGTAGCGGTGCTTAGGCGAAGCCCTGCGACGATAGAACGTCATCATCGTCACCACGCCGTTGTGCTGATGGAACTCTCCCTCGACACTCGGCTGGATCGGAGTTCAGGGACGTCATCGAGCTGAACGTGTGCTAGAACTCAGAGGTGTCGTGCTTTTGGTGCTTGATCGGTCGGGCCGTGAAGACGTACGACTACATCAACCGCGTTGTTCTAATGCTTCTGCTTTCGGTCCATGAGGGTACGTGGACAACACTCTGCCCTGTCGTTGCTATGCATCACTGATGACCCACAAGTGTAGGGGATCGCAACAGCTTTCGAGGGTAGAGTATTCAACCCAAATTTATTGATTTGACACAAGGGGAGCCAAAGAATATTCTTGAGTATTAGCAGTTGAGTTGTCAATTCAACCACACCTGGATAACTTAGTATATGCAACAAAGTATTTAGTAGCAAAGTAGTATGATAGTAATGGTAACGATAGCAAAAGTAATATTTTTGGTTTTTGTAGTGATTGTAATAATAGCAACAGAAAAGTAAATAAGCGAATCACAATATGTGAAAAGCTCATATGCAATGGATCAGTGATGGATAATTATGTCGGATAATTCCTCATGTAATAGCTATAACATAGGGTGACACAGAACTAGCTCCAATTCATCAACATAATGTAGGCATGTAATCTGAATATAGTCATACGTGCTTATGGAAAAGAACTTGCATCACATCTTTTGTCCTACCCTCCCGTGGCAGCGGGGTCCTAGTGGAAACTAAGGGATATTAAGGCCTCCTTTTAATAGAGAACCGGACCAAAGCATTAACACATAGTGAATACATGGACTCCTCAAACTACGGTCATCACCGAGAAGTATCTTGATTATTGTCACTTCGGGGTTGTCGGATCATAACACATAATAGGTGACTATAGACTTGCAAGATAGGATCAAGAACTCACATATATTCATAAAAACATAATAGGTTCAGATCTGAAATCATGGCACTCGGGCCCTAGTGACAAGCATTAAGCATAGAAAAGTCATAGCAACATCAATCTCAGAACATAGTGGATACTAGGGATCAAACCCTAACAAAACTAACTTGATTACATGGTAAATCTCATCCAACCCATCACCGTCCAGCAAGCCTACGATGGAATTACTCACGCACAGCGGTGAGCATCATGAAATTGGTGATGGAGGATGGTTGATGATGACGACGGCGATGAATCCCCCTCTCCAGAGCCCTGAACGGACTCTAGATCAGCCCTCCCGAGAGAGATTAGGGCTTGGCGGCGGCTCCGTATAGGAAAACGCGATGAAACTTTCTCTCTGATTTTTTTCTCCGCGAGACGGAATATATAGAGTTGGAGTTGAGGTCGGCGGAGCTGCAGGGGGCCCACAAGACAGGGGGGCGCGCCCAGAGGGGGTGGGCGCGCCCCCACCCTCATGGACAAGGTGTGGGCCCCCTGGTCTTCATCTTTTGCCAGTATTTTTTATATTTTCTGAAACTTGTCTCTGAGGATTTTCAGGTCATTCCGAGAACTTTTGTTTTTTATACATAAAACAACATCATGGTAATTCTGCTGAAAACAACGTCTGTTTGGGTTAGTTTCATTCAAATCATTCAAGTTAGAGTCCAAAACAAGGGCAAAAGTGTTTGGAAAAGTAGATACATTGGAGGCGTATCAACTCCCCTAAGCTTAAACCTTTGCTTGTCCTCAAGCAATTTAGTTGATAAACTAAAAGTGATAAAGAAAAACTTTTACAAACTCTGTTTGCTCTTGTTGTTGTAAACATGCAAAGCCAGCATTCAAGTTTCAGCACATATTATGAACTAACCGTACTCACAATAACACCTCGGTCTCACAATTACTCATATCAATAGCATAATCAGCTAGCAAGCCATAATAATAAAACTCGGATGACAACACTTTCTCAAAATAATCATAACATGACATAACAAAATGGTATCTCGCTAGCCCTTTCTGTGACCGCAAAACATAAATGCAGAGCACCTTTAAAGATCAAGGACTGACTAAACATTGTAATTCATGGTAAAAGAGGTCCAGTCAAGTCATACCCAATATAAACAAATAATAATGAATGCAAATGACAGTGTGCTCTCCAGTGGGTGCTTTTTAATAAGAAGGTGATGACTCAACATAAAAGTAAATAGATAGGCCCTTCGCATAGGGAAGCAGGGATTTGTAGAGGTTCCAGAACTCGATTTTAAAATAGAGATTGAATAACATTTTGGGTGGCATACTTTCATTGTCAATGCAACAACTATGAGATGGCTTTATCTTCCATACTACATGCATTATAGGCAGTTCCCACACAGAATGGTAAAAGTTTATACTCCCCCACCACCAACAAGCATCAGTCCATGGCTTGCTCGAAACAACAAGTGCCTCCAACTAACAACAGCCTTGGGGGAGTTTTGTTTGATTAAATTGATTTGCTTTGATCTTTTTGGATCATGGGACTGGGCATCCCGGTTACCGGCCCTTTCTCGTGAATGAGGAGCGGAGTCCACTCCTCTTGAGAATAACCCAGCTAGCATGGAAGATATAGGCAGCCCTAGTTGAAACATGAGCTGCTCGAGCATACAAAACAGAATTTTATTTGAAGGTTTGGAGTTTGGCACATACAAATTTACTTGGAACGGCAGGTAAATACCGCATATAGGAAGGTATGGTGGACTCATATGGAATAACTTTGGGGTTTAAGGAGTTTGGATGCACAAGCAGTATTCCCGCTTAGTACAGGTGAAGGCTAGCAAAAGACTGGGAAGCGACCAACTGAGAGAGCGACAACAGTCATAAACATGCATTAAAACTAATTCACACCGAGTACAAGCATGAGTAGGATATAATCCACCATGAACATAAATATCGTGAATCCTATGTTGATTTTATTTCAACTACATGCGTGAACATGTGCCAAGTCGAGTCACTCAATTCATTCAAAGGAGGATACCATCCCATCATACCACATCATAATCATTCTAATAGCATGTTGGCACGCAAGATAAACCATTATAACTCAAAGCTAATCAAGCATGGCACAAGCAACTATAATCTCTAAATGTCATTGCAAATATGTTTACTTCATAATAAGCTGAATCAGGAACGTTGAACTCACCATATTTACAAAAACAAGAGAGTTCGAGTTCATACCAGCTTCTCTCATCTCAATCAGTCCATCATATATCGTCATTATTGCCTTTCACTTGCATGACCGAACGATGTGTATAATAATAATAGTGCACATGCATTGGACTAAGCTGGAATCTGCAAGCATTCAACTCAAGAAAGAAGACAAGGTAATATGGGCTCTAGGTTAAATAAACATTCATGCATATGAGAGCCACTAAACAATTTCAATATGGTCTTCTACTCTCAACCCCTCAAAGGAAAGAAAAGAAAATAAAACTATTTACACGGGAAAGCTCCCAACAAGTAAAAGAAGAATGAGAAATCTTTTTGGGTTTTCATTTTAATTTCTACTACAAGCATGGAAATTAAACTAACTAATTTTTTTCTTAAGGTTTATCAAACACACAAGAAGAAAGCTAGAAAAAGAAAATTAAACTAACATGGATAATACAATGAAAGA
This sequence comes from Triticum dicoccoides, assembly GCF_002162155.2. NCBI lineage: Eukaryota > Viridiplantae > Streptophyta > Magnoliopsida > Poales > Poaceae > Triticum > Triticum dicoccoides. The sequence goes on along the minus strand of NC_041393.1, from coordinate 620,074,331 downwards.
GTATGAGCACCGACGACTAGAATAGTGTGTGAACATGAATATAAAGTCGGTGAGAAATACGTACTCCCCCAAGCTTAGGCTTTTGGCCTAAGTTGGTTTATGGCCATGGATAGCGGCTACTCTCCCCGGTGTACTGAGGTGTATCATCGTACTGCCACCGGTTGGAGATCTCCTCCGGATCCCACTGATAAGATGATGCACGATAAGGGTCCAGTGAAGGTTCCGGCTCGGGCTCAGGTTCTGGAGTGGATGCTTGGCCTCGATGAGCATACACCGCTTCCGATGTGACAAGATAATTATCTGCAGTCAAATCAAACAACAGAGGTACAGGCAGAATAATAGTTTCATTGTGTTTCTTATTAAATTTCAAGTTATACAGGAGCATCTTATCATCATTATGAACAATAAACCCATGCGCTACCATGCTCCTGTAATATAAGGAGGCAATATTGTCTCCTCTTTCTCGTGGTGCCTAATAGGTATCTCAAAATATTTAGCAAGATGTGCAACATAGATACCTCCAAGGATGGGGCATTTTGTATGATTCATGTTTAAACGTTTAGCAATAACGACACCCATACTAAAACTGTTATCACCAAACAAGGCATGGAATAGAATAATAATATCTGGGACACTGAAGTTTCCACTATTTCCACGACCAATCAAGCATCTACTAGCAAATATGGCAAAGTAGCGTAAAACAGGAAAGTGTATGCTAGAGATTCTCGCATCGGAACCTTTCTTTGGATCCCCTACAGTGATAGTGTTAACAAAGCCATCCACATCCCTAGGATCTGGTTCCTCTAATTTCCCCTCAAAGGGTATCCTACATACCGCGCAAAAATCACGTAAAGACATTTCCCTGAATTCATCATATAAATGAAATGATACTGAAGGTGGTGATTTCTTAGGATAATAATAAAAATTTTGCACGAAGGCATTGGTAAGTAAGAGGTACTGATCGATCCAGTCGTGGAGGAAATCGGTGAGGCCTGCATTCTTGATCAAAGAATAAAAATCTTCATAAATTCCAGCTTCTCTCAAGAAATCATCGCATGGCCATTCACACAGTCGTAGTTCCGCTATGCGAGGAAGATTAGGCCTTTTCCTTCTCTTTAGCTTGTTTTTCCTGGGAGCCTTGGCTAGAAGATCCCCTCCAAAATCTCTTTAACATTTTCTGAAAATTTCTGAAATTTTAGTAACTTCAAAATAAAAATGAATAAAACTAAACAAGATTGATAGCAACTACTCCTACAAGTGCCTAGAGCCTATATCATGCATCAGAATTACTTGGTACCTCATAAATTTAACATGCAAGCTCAAGAATAGGGTCACCAAGAAAGCAAGGATTTGCAATGATTAAAGCACTAGAACAAAAACTAATTGGACCAATGGAGGAGTCACATACCAAGCAACAATCTCCCAAAGCAGTTTTGTAAATGGAGCTTTGAGCAAGGAGATCGAAAATCGCAGCAAAATGAGCTAGAACTCGTGCTTGAGCTAGATGGGGATTTTTTTGGGAAGAAGATGGAGTGTGTGGGTGCTGGCATAAGTGGAGGCGTCCACCAGGGGCCCACGAGATAGGAGGTGCGCCCAGGGGGGTGGGCGCGCCCTCCACTCTCGTGGCCTGGTGCTTGCCCCTCCTGCTGATTTCAGTGCCTAAAATCCTCAAATATTCCATAAAAAATCATACTAAATTTGCAGGGCCTTTGGAGCACTTTTATTTTCGGGATATTTTTCATTGCACGAGTAATTCAGAAAATAGACAAATAATACTAATTTTGCTTTATTTAATTTAAATAACAAAAAGTAAAAAGAGGGTACAGAAGGTTGTGCCTTCTAGTTTCATCCATATCATGATCATCAAAATGAATCCACTAACAAGGTTGATCAAGTTTTGTTAACAAACTCATTCTGAATAACACGGAACCGGAGAAATTTCGAATAACACTAAGTTACCTCAACGGGGATATGAAAATCCCCAACAATAATAATATCATACTTTTTGTTGACAGTAGGAGAGGAAATTCAAAACCTCCAATAATGATAGTTGGAATTTTTTCAATAGAATTGATGCTATGAACTTGAGGTTGTTTCCTCGGAAAGTGTACCGTATGCTCATTACCATTAACATGAAAAGTGACATTGCCTTTGTTGCAATCAATAACAACACCTGCAGTATTTAAAAAGGGTCTACCGAGGATAATCGACATACTGTCATCCTCAGGAATATCAAGAATGACAAAGTCCGTTAAGATAGTAACGTTTGCAACAACAACAGGCACGTCCTCACAAATGACGACAGGTATATCAGTTGATTTATCAGCCATTTGCAAGGATATCTCAGTGGGTGTCAACTTACTTAATTCAAGTCTACGATATAAGGAAAGAGGCATAACACTAACACCGGCTCCAAGATCACATAATGCAGTTTTAACATTATTTGTTTTAATGGAGCATGGTATGGTTGGTACCCCTGGATCTCCAAGTTTCTTTGGTATTCCACCCTTAAAAGTGTAATTAGCAAGCATGGTGGAAATTTCAGCTTCCAGTATCTTTCTTTTATTTGTAATGATATCCTTCATATACTTAGCATAAGGAATTACTTTAAGCATATCAGTTAAGCGCATACGTAAGAAGATAGGTCTAATCATTTCAGCAAAGCGCTCAAAATCCTCATCATCCTTTTTCTTGGATGGTTTAGGAGGAAAGGGCATGGGTTTCTGAACCCATGGTTCTCTTTCTCTACCATGCTTCCTAGCAACAAAATCTCTCTTATCATAACGTTGGTTTCTTGATTGTGGGTTATCAAGACCAATAGCAGGTTCAATTTCTATATCATTGTTATTATTAGGTTGAGCATCTACATGAACATCATTATTAGCGTTATCATCAGGTTCATGTTCATCTCCGGATTGTGTTTCAACATTAGAGATAGAAATATTATTAGGATTCTCATGTGTTTCTACATTAAGTTCACTAGAAGCATGCAAAGTCCTATCATTTTTCTTTTTCTTCTTTTTGGAAGAACTAGGTGCTTCTAAATTATTTCTCTGAGAATCTTGCTCGATTCTCTTAGGGTGGCCTTCAGGATACAAAGCTTTCTGAGTCATTCTACCAGTTCTAGTAGCCCCTCTAACAGCAAAATCATGTTTATTATTTAGTTCCTCTAGCCATTCATTCTCGTCCTTAAGTACTTGCTCAGCTTGAGTAGCAACCATAGAAGCATATTTGCTAATGAGTTTGAGTTCACCTTTAACTCTAGCCATATCATCGCTCACGCGTCCTATCTCGAAAGCATTATTCTTTAACTCTCTACCAACATAAGCATTAAAACTTTCTTGTCTAGCCATAAAGTCATCAAATTCATCTAAGCATGGGCTATGAAATTTAGTAGAGGGAATTTCAACTTTATCATATCTATAGAGATAATTTACCTTTACTACCTGTGTCGGGTTATCAAGACAATGTGGTCCTTCGACAGGCGGTATATTAAGACCAAGTATTTCTTCAATAGGTGGTAAATTCTTAACTTCTTCAGCTTTTATACCTTTTTCTTTCATTCTTTGCCTCTTGCATATCTTCAGGACTGAGAAATAAAATAGCTCTCCTCTTCGGAGTGGGTTTAGGAATAGGCTCAGGACTTGACTCAATTGGTTCAGGAATTGCCTCAGGAATTGGCTCAGGAAGAGTCCAATTATTTTAATTAGTCAACATATTATTCAATAGTAATTCAGCTTTGTCAACTGTTCTTTCCCTGAAAACACAACCAGCACAACTATCCAAGTAGTCCTTGGAAGCATCGGTTAGTCCATTATAAAAGATATCAAGTATTTCATTTTTCTTGAGAGGATGATCAGGCAAAGCATTTAGTAATCGGAGAAGCCTCCCCCAAGCTTGTGGGAGACTCTCTTCTTCGATTTGCACAAAATTATATATTTCCCGCAAGGCAGCTCGTTTCTTATGAGCAGGGAAACATTTAGCAGAGAAGTAATAAATCATATCCTGGGGACTACGCACACAACCAGGAGCAAGAGAATTAAACCAAGTCTTAGCATCACCCTTTAATGAGAACGGGAATATCTTAAGGATGTAATAATAGCGAGACTTCTCATCATTAGTAAACAGGGTGGCTATATCATTCAACTTGGTAAGAAGTGCCATGACAATTTCAGATTCAAGGCCATAAAAAGGATCAGATTCAACTAAGGTAATTATTTCATGATCAACAAAGAATTCATAGTCCTTATCAGTAACACATATAGGTGAAGTAGCAAAAGCAGGGTCAGGTTTCATTCTAGCTTTAAGAGACTGCTGCTTCCATTTAGCTAATAAATTTTAAGATCATATCTATCATTGCAAGCAAAGATAGCTCTAGCAGCTTCTTCATTCATAACATAACCCTCAGGAACAACAGGCAATTTATAATTATTCGGAGAACTTTCATCATCACTATCATCAATAATAGGTTCTTCAATATTTTCGTTCCCCCTAACTCTAGCAAGTTGTTCATCAAGAAATACACCTAATGGCAAAGTAGTATCACGCACAGAAGTAGTTTCATCATAAGTATCATGCATAGCAGAAGTGGCATCATCAATAACATGCGACATATCAGAATTCATAGCAGTAGCAGGTTTAGGTGTCGCAAGCTTTCTAATAACAGAAGGAGAATCTAGTGCAGAGCTAGATGGCAGTTCCTTACCTCCCCTCGTAGTTGAGGGAAAAATCTTTGTTTTGCGTCTTTCAAGTTCCTCATAGTGATCAACAGATATAAATCCCAAGTGACTCAGAGAATAGAGCTATGCTCCCCGGCAACGGAGCCAGAAATTAGTCTTGATGACCCACAAGTGTAGGGGATCGCAACAGCTTTCGAGGGTAGAGTATTCAACCCAAATTTATTGATTTGACACAAGGGGAGCCAAATAATATTCTTGAGTATTAGCAGTTGAGGTGTCAATTCAACCACACCCGGATAACTTAGTATCTGCAACAAAGTATTTAGTAGCAAAGTAGTATGATAGTAATGGTAACGATAGCAAAAGTAATATTTTTGGGTTTTGTAGTGATTGTAATAATAGCAACATAAAAGTAAATAAGCGAAGCACAATATGTGAAAAGCTCATAGGCAATGGATCAGTGATGGATAATTATGTCAGATGCGATTCCTCATGTAATAGCTATAACATAGGGTGACACGGAACTAGCTCCAATTCATCAATGTAATGTAGGCATGTATTCCGAATATAGTCATACGTGCTTATGGCAAAGAACTTGCATGACATCTTTTGTCCTACCCTCTGATACGTCCATTTTGCATCATGCTTTTATATCAATATTTATTGCTTTATGGGCTGTTATTACACGTTATACCTCAATACTTATGGCTATTCTCTCTTATTTTAAAAGGCTTACCATGAAGAGGGGGAATGCCGGCAGCTGGAATTCTGGCTGTAAAAGGAAACCTATTCCGCACAACCCCAAAAGTCCTGAAACTCCACGAAACAACAATTTGGAATAAATAAGAATTTCTGAGAGAAAGAAATACACCAGGGGGGCCACACCCTGTCCAGGAGACAGGGGGCGCCCCCCCCCCTATAGGGCGCGCCCCTATCTCCTGGGCCCCCTGGTGGGCCTCCGGTGTCCATCTTCTGCTATATCATCGCTTTTACCCTGGAAAAAGTCGGGGGCAAACTTACGAGACGAAACTCCGCCGCCACGAGGCGGAACCTTGGCGGAATCAATCTAGGGCTCTGGCAGAGCTGTTCTGCCGGGGACAGTTCCCTCCAGGAGGGGGAAATCATCACCACCGTCATCACCAATGATCCTCTCATCGGGAGAGGGTCAATATCCATCAACATCTTCACCAGCACCATCTCCTCTCAAAACCCTAGTTCATCTCTTGTATCCAATCTTGTATCAAAACCACAAATTGGTACATGTGGGTTTCTAGTAGTGTTGATTACTCCCTGTAGTTGATGCTAATTGGTTTACTTGGTGGAAGATCATATGTTCACATCCTTTATGCATATTATTACTCCTCTGATTATGAACATGAATGTGCCTTGTGAGTAGTTGCGTTTGTTCCTGAGGACATGGGTGAAGTCTAGCTATTAGTAGTCATGTGAATTTGGTATTTGTTCGATATTTTGATGAGATGTATGTTGTCTTTTCCTCTAGTGGTGTTATGTGAACGTCGACTACATGACACTTCACCATTATTTGGGCCTAGAGGAAGGCATGGGGAAGTAATAAGTAGATGATGGGTTGCTAGAGTGACAGAAGCTTAACCCCTAGTTTATGTGTTGCTTCGTTAGGGGCTGATATGGATCCATATGTTTAATGTTGTGGTTAGGTTTACCTTAATACTTCTTTTGTAGTTGTGGACGCTTGCAATGGGGGTTAATCATAAGTGGGATGCTTGTCCAAGTAAGGGCAATACCCAAGTACCGGTCCACCCACATATCAAATTATCAAAGTACCGAATGCAAATCATATGAACGTGATGAAAACTAGCTTGACGATAATTCCCATGTGTCCTCGGGAGCTCCTTTCTCAGTATTAGAAATTGCCCAGGCTTATCCTTTGCTACATAAAGGATTGGGCCACCTTGATGCACTTTACTTATTTTATTTACTTATTACTCGTTGCTATTTATCTTATCACAAAACTATCTATCACCTACAATTTCAGTGCTTGCAGAAAAACCTTACTGAAAACCGCTTATCATTTCCTTTTTCTCCTCGTTGGGTTTGACACTCTTACTTATCGAAGGGACTATGATTGATCCCCTACACTTGTGGGTCATCAAGACTCTTTTCTGGCGCCATTGTCGGGGAGTGTAGCGCTTTTGGTGAGTGGAACTTGGTAAGGAAACATTTATATAGTATGCTGAAATTTTCTGTTACTTGTCACTATGGAAACTAATCCTTTGAGGGGCTTGTTTGGGGTATCTTCACACCAACCAGAAGAGAAAAGAGTTGCTCCTCAACCTACTGAACTTTATGAAAATATTTACTTTGAGATTCCTTCGGGTATGATAGAGAAACTGCTAGCTAATCCATTTGCAGGAGACAGAACATTGCATCCCGATTTACACCTTATCTTTGTGGATGAAGTTTGTGGATTATTTAAGCTTGCAGGTATTCCCGATGATGTCAAAAGGAAGGTCTTCCCTTTATCTTTGAAGGGAGATGCATTGACATGGTAGGCTATGTGATGATATGAGATCTTGGAATTATAAGGGATTGAAGTTGGAATTTCACAAGAAGTTCTATCCTATGCATCTTGTTCATCGTGATCGTAATTACATATATAATTTCTGGCCTTGCGCAGGAGAAAGCATCGCTCAAGCTTGGGGGAGGCTTAAGTCAATGTTATATTCATGCCCCAATCATGAACTCTCTCGGGAAATGATTATTCAGAACTTCTATGCTCGGCTTTCTCTTGATAATCGCAACCTGCTCGATACTTCCTGTGCTGGTTCTTATATGCTGAAGACTATTGATTTCAAATGGGATTTATTGGAAAGAATTAAACGCAACTCTAAAGATTGGGGTTCCGATGATGGTAAGGAGTCAGGTATGACACCTAAGTTCGATTGTGTTAAAAAAATTATGAATACCGATGCTTTTCGTGGATTTAGCGCTAAATATGGACTTGACTCTGAGATAGTAGCTACTTTCTGTGAATCTTTTGCTACTCACGTTGATCTCCCTAATGAGAAGTGGTTTAAATATGATCCTCCTGTTGAAGTGAAAGTAGTTGCACCTATTACAGTCGAAGAAAAGACTATTACCTATAGTGATCCTAGTGTTCCTACTGATTATGTTGAAAAACCTCCTTTTCCTATTAGGATAAAGGATCATGCTAAAGCTTCGACTGTTGTTCGTAAGAGAAATACTAGGACTTATACACCTCCTGAGCAAATTAATGTTGAACCTAGTATTGCTATGGCTAAAGATCTCTTGGATGAGGATTTAGATGGGCATGTTATTTATTTCTGTGGGAGACTGCTAATATTGCTAGGCCAGATACTAAGACACATAGACCTGTCATAGGCATGCCTGTTATTTCTGTTAAAATAGGAGATCATTGTTATCACGGCTTATGTGATATGGGTGCTAGTGCTAGTGCAATACCTTATTCCTTATATCAAGAAATTATGCATGACATTGCACCCATTGAGTTAGAAGACATTGATGTCACTATTAAGCTTGCTAATAGGGATACCATTAAACCCTTTGAGATTGTTAGAGATGTTGAAGTTTTGTGTGGGGAGGTTAATTACCCTGCTGATTTCCTTGTTCTTGGTTCCCCACAAGATGATTTTTGTCCATTATTTTTGGTAGACCCTTCTTGAATACAGCTAGTGCTAAGATTAATTGTGAAAAGAATATTGTCACTGTTGGCATAGATGGTATGTCTCATGAGTTTAATTTCGCTAAGTTTAGTAGACAACCTCGTGAAAGGGAACCACCTAATAAGGATGAAATTGTTGGTCTTGCTTCCATTGCTGTTCCTCCAACTGATCCGTTAGAACAATACTTGCTAGACCACGAAAACGATATGTTTATGAAGCAAAGAGAGGAAATAGATGAAGTGTTCCTTAAACAGGAACCTATGCTGAAACATAACCTTCCCGTTGAAATTCTTGGGGATCCCCCTCCACCCAAGGGTGATCCCGTGTTTGAACTCAAACCTTTACCTGACAATCTTAAGTATGCTTATATTGATGAAAAAGAAATATATCATGTTATTAGTAGTGCTAACCTTTCAGAGAAAGAAGAAGAAAGATTATTGAAAACTCTGAAGAAGAACCGAGCAGCAATTGGATATACTCTGGATGATCTTAAGGGTGTTAGTCCCACGTTATATCAACACAAAATAACATTGGAGGACGATGCCAAACCAGTTAGAGATCCTCAAAGATGATTAAATCCCAAGATGAAGGAAGTGGTAAGAAAGGAGATATTAAAGCTCCTTGAGGCAGGTATTATTTATCCCGTTGCTGATAGTGAATGGGTAAGCCCTGTCCATTGTGTTCCTAAAAAGGGAGGTATTACCGTTGTTCCTAATGATAAATATGAATTGATCCCGCAAAGATATATTAGAGGTTATAGGATGGTAATTGATTTTCGTAAGTTAAATAAAGCTACTAACAAAGATCATTACCCTTTACCTTTTATTGATCAAATGCTAGAAAGACTATCCAAACACACACATTTCTGCTTTCTAGATGGTCATTCTGGTTTCTCTCAGATACCTGTGTCTGCGAAGGATCATTCTAAAACTACTTTTACTTGCCCTTTTGGTACTTTTGCTTATAGACGTATGCCTTTTGGTTTATGTAATGCACCTGCTACCTTTCAAAGATGCATGATGGCTATATTCTCTGATTTTTGTGAAAATATTTGTGAGGTATTCATGGATGATTTCTCAGTTTATGGATCCTCTTTTGATGATTGTTTGAGCAACCTTGATCGAGTTTTGCAGAGATGCGAAGACACCAGTCTCCTCCTGAATTGGGAAAAGTGTCACTTTATGGTTAATGAAGGCATTGTCTTGGGGCACAAGATCTCCGAGAGAGGTATTGAAGTTGATAAAGACAAAGTTGATGCTATTGAAAAGATGCCATGTCCCAAGGACATAAAAGGTATAAGAAGTTTCCTTGGTCACGCCGGTTTTTATAGGAGGTTCATTATGGACTTTTCTAAAATCTCTAGGCATCTGACTAATTTATTGCAAAAAGATATTCCTTTTGTCTTTGATGATGATTGCGTAGAAGCATTTGAAATACTTAAGAAGGCTTTGATCACTGCACCTATTGTCCAGCCACCTGATTGGAATTTACCTTTTGAAATTATGTGCGATGCTAGTGATTATGATGTAGGTGCTGTTCTAGGGAAAAGAGTCGATAAGAAATTGAATGTTATCCAGTATGCTAGTAAGACTCTTGATACTGCCTAGAGAAATTACGCTACTACTGAAAAAGAATTCTTAGCAGTTGTGTTTGCATGTGATAAGTTTAGACCTTATATTGTTGATTCCAAAGTTACTATTCACACTGATCATGATGCTATTAAATATCTTATGGAAAAGAAAGATGCTAAGCCTAGACTCATTAGATGGGTTCTCTTGCTCCAAGAATTTGATTTGCATATTATTGATAGAAAGGGAGCTGAGAACCCCGTTGCAGATAACTTGTCTAGGTTACAGAATGTTCTTGATGACCCACTGCCTATTAATGAAAGCTTTCCTGATGAACAATTAGCGGTCGTCAATGCTTCTCGTACTGCTCCTTGGTATGCTAATTATGCTAATTACATCGTTGCTAAATATATACCGCCTTTAACATACCAGCAAAAGAAAAGGTCCTTTTATGATTTAAGACATTACTTCTGGGATGACCCACACCTTTATAAAGAAAGAGTAGATGGTGTTATTAGACGTTGTGTGCCTGAGCATGAACAGGAACAGATCCTACATAAGTGTCACTCTGAATCCTATGGAGGACACCACGCTGGAGACAGAACTGCACACAAGGTACTAGAATCTGGTTTTTATTGTCCTACTCTCTTCAAAGATGCTCGTAAGTTTGCCTTATCTTGTGATGAATGCCAAAGAGTGGGTAACATTAGTAGACGTCAAGAAATGCCTCTTGTTATTGAACCATTTGATGTTTGGGGCTTTGATTATATGGGACCTTTTCCTGTCTCTAATGGTTATACACATATTTTAGTTGTTGTTGATTACGTTACTAAGTGGGTAGAAGCTATTCCAACTAGTAGTGATGATCATAACACTTCTCTTAAAATGCTTAAAGAAGTTATTTTTTCCGAGGTTTGGAGTCCCTAGATATCTTATGACTGATGGTGGTTCACATTTTATTCATGGTGCTTTCCATAAGATGCTTGCTAAGTATGATGTCAATCATAGAATCGTATCTCCTTATCACCCGCAGTCTAGTGGTCAAGTAGAGTTGAGCAATAGAGAGCTCAAATTAATTTTGCAAAAGACTTTGAATAGATCTAGAAAGAATTGGTCCAAAAAACTTGATGATGCATTATGGGCCTATAGAACTGCATACAAAAATCCTATGGGTATGTCTCCATATAAGATGGTCTATGGAAAAGCGTGTCATTTGCCTCTTGAACTTGAACATAAGGCATATTGGGCTATTAAAGAGCTCAACTATGACTTCAAACTTGCCGGTGAGAAAAGGTTGTTTGATATTAGCTCCCTTGATGAATGGAGAACTCAAGCCTATGAGAATGCCAAGCTATTCAAAGAAAAAGTCAAACGCTAGCATGATAAGAGGATACAAAAGCGTGAGTTTAATGTAGGAGACTATGTATTATTATTCAACTCTCGCTTAAGATTTTTTGCAGGAAAACTTCTCTCAAAATGGGAAGGTCCTTACTTTATCGAGGAGGTCTGTCGTTCTGGTGCCATAAAAATCAACAACTTCGAAGGCACGAGTCCAAGGATGGTAAACGGTCAAAGAATTAAACATTATATTTCAGGTAATCCTATCAATGTTGAAACTAATATTATTGAAACCGTAACCCCTGAGGAATACATAAGGGACACTTTGCAGAACGTTTCAGACTCCGAAAAGGTATAGGTATGTGGTACGGTAAGTAAACCGACTCCAAAACAACTCCAATGGCAATTTTTATCAGTTTTGGAATATTTAAGAATTTTAGGAAGGAAGAAGTAGTCCGAAAGGGACACGAGGCTCCCACGAGAGTGGAGGGTGCCCCCCCCCTACTGGGCACGCCCCCTGTCTCGTGGGCACCTCGTGTGCCGCCCGGACTCTGTTTTCTTGCACGTTACGTATTTTGGTCGGTAAAAATTCATTATATATACTCCCGAAGGTTTTGACCACCGTATCATGCAAATATCCTCTGTTTTTGTTTCAAGCTATTCCTGTTGCAGGATAAAGTAAGATGTCTTCTCAGGAGTCAATTGGGGAGAGTCGGGTGTTCCACCCAACGCCAGGTCTCGGAGCAAATAGCGATGCCTATCACTTTGGACCATCAACGGAGGATGAGATGGAGGCTGATTTGAAAAGGATAGATGTCATGGAGGAGGATCAAGAAGTTACCTCTCGTCTCCGAGCAGAATTCACTATGGGGGTACTACCTAGCCTGGCTGTCCCTATTTCGGTCACTCCCTCCAACTCTAGATTTCTTTCTTATAAAATTATGAAAAAGAGTTTCACTTGTTCTCCAGAAGCTATGGAGCATCCTTGGATAAAAGGAGCTTTGGCCATTACGAGCAAGCTCCGTAAAGAAATTATGGACCTCAAACAACAAGTCAATAAGCTCGAGGAGGAGAACCGTATCCTGAAGGGCGTCATCGCCAAGAAAATCATAACACCAACCGTGAAGAAGGAAACATGATCACTTGGGTATGGGCACTCCCCTTGGCAACTGCCAAGCTTGGGGGAGGTGCCCCGGTATCGTATCACCATCACACTCCTATCTTTACCGCTTTATTTAGCTCGATCCTTTTAGTAGTTTCTTGATCTAGTAGATTGAAGTTTTGATATCAAGTAGTTTGAGTTTTGCTTTATGATCTCTTTTTGTAATCGAGTCCGTGAGCTATCTATAATAAATATTAGTGTTGAGTCAAGGGCTTTGCTTTGTTGCTATGATCTTGAGAAAGTAGAAAGAATAAAAGAGTTCATATTGATCTTATGGATAGTGATAACTTCACATATAGGAAGTATGAGGCATAAAAATTGTTGAGAGTTGATGAACGTAGTTTTGGTCATCGTTGCAATTAATAGGAAGTGATAAGGAAAGAGGGGTTCACATACAAATATATTATCTTGGACACCTTTTTATAATTGGGAGCACTCATTAAGTATGACATGCTAAAAGAGTTGACGTTGGACAAGGAAGACAACATAATGGTTTATGTTTTCTCACATCTCAGTCAAAGTATATTGTCATTGACCTTCCAAACATGTTGAGCTTGCCTTTCCCCCTCATGCTAGCCAAATTCCTTGCACCAAGTAGAGATACTACTTGTGCTTCCAAATATACTTAAACCCGGTTTTGCCATGGGAGTCCACCATACCTACCTATGGATTGAGTAAGATCCTTCAAGTAAGTTGTCATCGGTGCAAGCAATAAAAATTGCTCTTTAAATATGCATAACTTATTAGTGTGGAGAAAATAAGCTTTGTACGATCTTGTTGTGGAAGTAATAAAAGCGACGGACTGCATAATAAAGGTCCACATACAAGGGGAAATATAAAGTGATGTTCTTTCGCATTAAGATTCTGTGTATCCAACCCTTAAAGCGCATGACAACCTCCGCTTCCCTCTGCGAAGGGCCTATCTTTTACTTCATGTTTTTACCTTATGCTTGAGTCAAGGTGATCCTCACCTTTTCCTTTTTATTTTTATCCTTTGGCAAGCTCCTCGTGTTTGAAAAATCATGATATATATATCCAATTGAATGTAAGTTAGCATGGGCTATTATCGTTGACATCACCTAAAGGTGAGTACGTTGGGAGGCAACACAATAAGCCCCTATCTTTCTCAGTGTCCGGCTGAAACTCCATCACCACAAGTACTGCGTGAGTGTTAGCAATTGTAGAAGACTACGAGATAGTTGAGTATGTGAGCTTGCTGAAAAGCTCTATTGTTGACTCTTTTTGATGTTACAATAAATTGCAATTGCTTCAATGACTGATATTATAGTTTATTAGTTCTCAATGAAGTTTTTGAACCGTACTTGACATTGTGAATTGATTGTTACTTGAGCATGAGAAATCATATAACAAAAATCTATTTATGTGCTATTATGAGAATGATCATGATGCCCTCATGTCCGTATTTTATTTTTATCGACACCTCTATCTCTAAACATGTGGACATATTTTTCGATTTCGGCTTCCACTTGAGGACAAGCGAGGTCTAAGCTTGGGGGAGTTGATACGTCCATTTTGCATCATGCTTTTATATCAATATTTATTGCTTTATGGGATGTTATTACACATTATACCTCAATACTTATGGCTATTCTCTCTTATTTTACAAGGTTTACCATGAAGAGGGGGAATGCCGGCAGCTGGAATTCTGGCTGGAAAAGGAGCAAACATTGGAAACCTATTCTACACAACCCCAAAAGTCCTGAAACTCCATGAAACAACTTTTTGGAATTAATAAGAATTCCTGAGCGAAAGAAATACACCAGGGGGCCCCCACCCTTTCCAGGAGACAGGGAGGCCCCCCCCCCTATAGGGCGCGCCCCTTATCTCCTGGGCCCCCTGGTGGGCCTCCGGTGTCCATCTTCTGCTATATCATCGCTTTTACCCTGGAAAAAATCAAGGGCAAGCTTATGGGATGAAACTCCGCCGCCACGAGGCGGAACCTTGGCGGAATCAATCTAGGGCTCTGGCAGAGCTGTTCTGCCGGGGACACTTCCCTCCAGGAGGGGGAAATCATCACCACCGTCATCACCAACGATCATCTCATCGGGAGAGGGTCAATCTCCATCAACATCTTAACCAGCACCATCTCCTCTCAAAACCCTAGTTCATCTCTTGTATCCAATCTTGTATCAAAACCACAAATTGGTACCTGTGGGTTGCTAGTAGTGTTGATTACTCCTTGTAGTTGATGCTAATTGGTTTACTTGGTGGAAGATCATATGTTCAGATCCTTTATGCATATTATTACTCCTCTGATTATGAACATGAATTTGCTTTGTGAGTAGTTACGTTTGTTCCTGAGGACATGGGTGAAGTCTAGCTATTAGTAGTCATGTGAATTTGGTATCCGTTCAATATTTTGATGAGATGTATGTTGTCTTTTCCTCTAGTGGTGTTATGTGAATGTCGACTACATGACACTTCACCATTATTTGGGCCTAGAGGAAGGCATGGGGAAGTAATAAGTAGATGATGGGTTGCTAGAGTGACAGAAGCTTAAACCCTAGTTTATGCGTTGCTTCGTTAGGGGCTAATATGGATCCATATGTTTAATGTTGTGGTTAGGTTTACATTAATACTTATTTTGTAGTTGCGGACGCTTGCAATAGGGGTTAATCATAAGTGGGATGCTTGTCCATGTAAGGGCAGTACCCAAGTACCGGTCCACCCACATATCAAATTATCAAAGTACCAAAAGTGAATCATCTGAATGTGATGAAAACTAGCTTGACGATAATTCCCGTGTGTCATCGGGAGCTCCTTTCTCATTATTAGAAATCATCCAGGCTTATCCTTTGCTACATAAAGGATTGGGTCACCTTGCTGCACTTTACTTATTTTATTTACTTATTACTTGTTACTATTTATCTTATCACTAAACTATCTATCACCTACAATTTCAGTGCTTGCAGAAAAACCTTACTGAAAACCTCTTATCATTTCCTTCTGCTCCTCGTTGGGTTCAACACTCTTACTTATCGAAAGGACTACGATTGATCCCCTACACTTGTGGGTCATCACCCTCCCATGGCAGTGGGGTCCTAGTGGAAACTAAGGGATATTAAGGCCTCCTTTTAATAGAGAACCGGACCAAAGCATTAACACATAGTGAATACATGGACTCCTCAAACTACAGTCATCACCGAGAAGTATCCCAATTATTGTCACTTCGGGGTTGTCGGATCATAACACATAATAGGTGACTATAGACTTGCAAGATAGGATCAAGAACACACATATATTCATGAAAACATAATAGGTTCAGATCTGAAATCATGGCACTCGGGCCCTAGTGACAAGCACTAAGCATAGCAAAGTCATAGCAACATCAATCTCATAACATAATGGATACTAGGGATCAAACCCTAACAAAGCTAACTTGATTACATGGTAAATCTCATCCAACCCATCACCGTCGAGCAAGCCTACGATGGAATTACTCACGCACGGCAGTGAGCATCATGAAATTGGTGATGGAGGATGGTTGATGATGACGACAGCGACGAATCGCCCTCTCCGGAGCATCGAACGGGCTCCAGATCAGCCCCCCGAGAGAGATTAGGGCTTGGCGGCGGCTCCGTATCGTAAACCGCGATGAAACTTTCTCTTTGGTGTTTTTCTCCGCGAGACAGAATATATAGAGCTGTAGGGGGCCACGAGACAGGGGGGCGCGCCTAGAGGGGGTGGGCGCGCCCCCACCCTCGTGGACAGGGTGTGGGCCCCCTGGTCTTCATCTTTTGCCAGTATTTTTTATATTTTCTGAAACTTGTCTCCGAGGATTTTCAGGTCATTCCGAGAACTTTTGTTTTCTACACATGAAACAACATCATGGTAATTCTGCTGAAAACAACGTCAGTCTGGGTTAGTTTCATTCAAATCATTCAAGTTAGAGTCCAAAACAAGGGTAAAAGTGTTTGGAAAAGTAGATACGTTGGAGACGTATCAATCACCATGATCATGCGTGTGTGTAGGAATTTTTTCGAAATTACTACGTTCCCCAACAGTGGTATCAGAGCCTAGTTTTATGCGTAGATGTTATATGCACGAGTAGAACACAAGTGAGTTGTGGGCGATACAAGTCATACTGCTTACCAGCATGTCATACTTTGGTTCGGTGGTATTGTTGGATGAAGCGGCCTGGACCGACATTACGCATACGCTTACGCGAGACTGGTTCTACCGACGTGCTTTGCACATAGGTGGCTGGCGGGTGTCAGTTTCTCCAACTTTAGTTGAACCGAGTGTGGCTACGCCCGGTCCTTGAGAAGGTTAAAACAACACTAACTTGACGAACTATCGTTCTGGTTTTGATGCGTAGGTAAGAACGGTTCTTGCTCATCCCGTAGCAGCCACGTAAAACTTGCAACAACAAAGTAGAAGACGTCTAACTTGTTTTTGCAGGGCATGTTGTGATGTGATATGGTCAAGACGTGATGCTATATTTTATTGTATGAGATGATCATGTTTTGTAACCGAGTTATCGGCAACTGGCAGGAGCCATATGGTTGTCGCTTTACTGTATGCAATGCAATCGCCCTGTAATTCCTTTACTTTATCACTAACTGGTAGCGATAGTCGTAGAAGCAATAGGTGGCGAAACGACAACGATGCTACGATGAAGATCAAGGTGTTGCACCGGTGACGATGGTGATCATGACGGTGCTTCGGAGATGGTGATCACAAGCACAAGATGATGATGGCCATATCATATCACTTATATTGATTGCATGTGATGTTTATCCTTTATTCATCTTATTTTGCTTTGATTGACGGTAGCATTATAAGATGATATCTCACTAAATTTCAAGGTATAAGTGTTCTCCCTGAGTATGCACCGTTGCGAAAGTTCTTCGTGCTGAGACACCACATGATGATCGGGTGTGATAGGCTCTACGTTCAAATACAACGGGTGCAAAACAGTTGCACACGCGGAATACTCAGGTTAAACTTGACGAGCCTAGCATATACAGATATGGCCTCAGAACACTGAGACCGAAAGGCCGAGCATGAATCATATAGTAGATATGATCAACATAGCGATGTTCACCATTGAAAACTACTCCATCTCACGTGATGATCGGACATGGTTTAGTTGATTTGGATCACGTGATCACTTAGATGATTAGAGGGATGTCTATCTAAGTGGGAGTTCTTAAGTAATATGATTAATTGAACTTTAATTTATCATGAACTTAGTCCTGGTAGTATTTTGCAAATTATGTTGTACATCAATAGCTCGCATTGTTGCTTCCCTATGTTTTATATGTGTTCCTAGAGAAAACTAAGTTGAAAGATGTTAGTAGCAATGATGCTGACTTGGTCCGTGATCTGAGGTTTATCCTCATTGCTGCACAGAAGAATTATGTCCTTGATGCACCGCTAGGTGACAGACCTATTACAGGAGCAGATGCAGACGTTATGAACATTTGGCTAGCTCAATATCATGACTACTTGATAGTTTTGTGCACCATGCTTTATGTCTTAGAACCGGGACTACAAAAACGTTTTTGAAACGTCACGGAACATATGAGATGTTCCATGAGATGAAATTGATATTTCAGACTCATGCCCGTGTCAATAGGTATGAGACCTCTGACAAATACTTCGCCTAAAAGATGGAGGAGAATTGCACAACTAGTGAGCAAGTGATTAGATTGTCTGAGTTTAACTCCCACTTGAATCAAGTGGGAGTTAATCTTCTAGATAAGATAGTGATTGACAGAGTTCTCTAGTCACCATCACTAAGTTACTAGAACTTCGTGATGAACTATAATATGCAAGGGATAACGAAAACGATTCTCGAGCTCTTCGTGATGCTGAAACCAACGAAGGTAGAAATCAAGAAAAAGCATCAAGTGTTGATGATTAAAAAAGATCACTAGTTTCAATAAAAGGGCAAAGGAAAAGAAATGGAATTTCAAGTAGAATGGCAAGCAAGTTGTCACTCCCGCGAAGAAGCCCAAATCTGGACCAAAACCTAAAACTGAGTGTTTCTACTGCAAAGGAAATGGTCACTGGAAGCGGAATTCCCTGAATATTTGGTGGATAAGAAGGATGGCAGAGTGAACAAGGGTATATTTGATATACAGGTTATTGATGTGTACCTTACTAGTCTTTATAGTAGCCCCTGGGTTTTTGATACTTGTTCGGTTGCTAAAAATTAGTAACTCGAAACAGGAGTTACAGAATAAACAGAGACTAGTTGAAGGTGAAGTGACGATGTGTGTTGGAAGTGGTTCCAAGATTGATATGATCATCATCGCACACTCCCTATACTTTCGGGATTAGTGTTGAACCTAAATAAATGTTATTTGGCGTTTGTGTTGAGCATGAATATGATTTAATCATGTTTATTGCAATACGGTTATTCATTTAAAGTCAGAGAATAATTGTTGTTCTGTTTACATGAATAAAACCTTCAATGGTCATACACCCAATGAAAATAGTTTGTTGGATCTCGATCGTAGTGATAGACATATTCATAATATTGATGCCAAAAGATGCAAAGTTAATAATGATAGTGCAACTTATTTGTGGCACTGCCGTTTGGGTCATATTGGTGTAAAGCGCATGAAGAAACTCCATAAAGATGGATTTTCGGAATCACTTGGTTATGAATCATTTGATGTTTGCAAACCGTGCCTTTTGGGCAAGATGACTAAAACTCCGTTCTCCAAAACAATGGAATGAGCTACTGACTTGTTGGAAATAATACATACCGATGTATGCGGTCCAATGAGTGTTGATGCTCGTGGCGAGTATCGTTATTTTTTTGACCTTCACAAATGTTTTGAGCAGATATGAGTATATCTACTTAATGAAACACAAGTCTGAAACATTTGAAAAGTTCAATGAATTTCAGAGTGAAGTGGAGAATCATCGTAACAAGAAAATAAAGTTTCTACGATCTAATCGTGGAGGAGAATATTTGAGTTGCGAGTTTGGCCTTCATATAAAACAATATGGAATAGTTTCATAGCTCACGCCACCTGGAACACCACAGCGTTATGGTGTGTCCGAACATCGTAACCGCACTTTATTGGATATGGTGCGATCTATGATGTCTCTTATCGGTTTACCACTATCGTTTTGGGGTTATGCATTAGAGACAACTACATTCACGTTAAATAGGGCACCATCTAAATCCGTTGAGATGACACCATATGAACTATGGTTTAGCAATAAACCTAAGCTGTCATTTCTTAAAGTTTGGAGTTGCGATGCTTATGTGAAAAAGTTTCAACCTGATAAGCTCGAACCCAAATCGGAGAAATGCGTCTTCATAGGATACCCAAAGGAGATTGTTGGGTACACCTTCTAATCACAGATCCAAAGGCAAAATATTCGTTGCTAAGAATGGATCCTTTCTAGAGAAGGAGTTTCTCTCGAAAGAAGTGAGTGGGAGGAAAGTAGAGCTTGATAAGGTAATTTGTACCTTCTCCCGAATTGGAAAGTAGTTCATCACAGAAATCAGTTCCAGTGATTCCTACACCAATTAGTGAGGAAGCTAATGATGATGGTCATGAAACTTCAGATTAAGTTACTACAAAACCTCGTAGGTCTTCCAAAGTACAGTACACACCAAAGTGGTACGGTAATCCTGTTCTGGAAGTCATGTTACTAGACCATGATAAACCTATGAACTATGAGGAAGCGATGATGAGCCCAGATTCCGCGAAATGGTTTGAGGCCATGAAATCTGAGATGGGATCCATGCATGAGAACAAAGTGTGGACTTTGGTGAACTTGCCCGATGATCGGCAAGCCATAGAAAATAAATGGATCTTCAAGAGGAAGACAGACGTTGATAGTAGTGTTACTATCTACAAAGCTCGACTTGTTGCTACATCTTGAGCTAGCGTTGGTTGTCCCCGAAGAGGAGAGGGTGATGCAGCAAGTGTACCGTAAGTATTTCCCTCAGTTTTTGAGAACCAAGGTATCAATCCAGTAGGATGCTCCTCAAAAGTCCCACGTACCTACACAAACAAACTAAGAACTCGCAACCAACGCAATAAAGGGGTTGTCAATCCCTTCACGGCCACTTGCGAAAGTGAGATCTGATAGAGATAGTATGATAAGATAAATATATTTTTGGTATTTTTAATATAGATGCAAGAAAGTAAAGATGCAAATAAAAGTAGATTGAAAGCAAATATGATAAGAGATAGACCCGGGGGCCATAGGTTTCACTAGAGGCTTCTCTCGAGAGCATAAGTATTACGGTGGGTGAACAAATTACTGTCAAGAAATTGATAGAAAAGCGAATAATTATGACGTTATCTAGGCATGATCATGTATATAGGCATCACATCCAAAACAAGTAGACCGACTCCTGCCTGCATCTACTACTATTACTCCACACATCGACCGCTATCCAGCATGCATCTAGAGTATTAAGTTCATAAGAACGGAGTAACGCATTAAGCAAGATGATATGATGTAGAGGGATAAACTCATGCAATATGATATAAACCCCATCTTGTTATCCTCGATGGCAACAATACAATACGTGTCTTGCAACCCTTTCTGTCACTGGGTAAGAACACCGCAAGATTGAACCCAAAGCTAAGCACTTCTCCCATGGCAAGAAAGATCAATCTAGTAGGCCAAACCAAACCGATAATTCGAAGAGACTTGCAAAGATAACTCAATCATACATAAAAGAATTCAGACAAGATTCAATTAATAACCATAGATAAATTTGATCATAAACTCACAATTCATCGAATCTTGACAAACACACCGCAAAAAGAGATTACATCGAATAGATCTCCACAAGAGAGGGGGAGAACATTGTATTGAGATCCAAAAAGAGAGAAGAAGCCATCTAGCTAATAACTATGGACCCGTAGGTCTGTGGTAAACTACTCACAACTCATAGGAGGGGAAAGGATGTTGATGTAGAGGCCCTCTGTGGTCGATTCCCCCTCCGGCAGAGTGCCGGCGAAGGCTCCAAGATGGGATCTCGCGGATACAGAAGGTTACGGTGGTGGAAATTGTGTTTTGTGGTGCCCCTGGATGTTTTCGGGATCCGTAGGTATATATAGGAGGAAGAAGTACGTCGGTGGACGCCCGAGGGGCCCACGAGACAGGGGGACGCGCCCTACAGGGGGCGCGCCCTCCTATCTCGTGGGGCCCTCGGAGCTTTCTTGACTTACACTCTAGGCTCTCCGGATCAGATTTGTTCCAAAAATAACGCTCCCGAAGGTTTCATTCCGTTTGGACTCCGTTTGATATTCCTTTTCTTCGAAATACTAAAATAGGCAAAAAAACAGCAATATGGGTTGGGCCTCCGGTTAGTAGGTTAGTCCCAAAAATGATATAAATATGTAGAATAAAGCCCATAAGCATCCAAAACAGGTAATATAATAGCATGGAACAATCAAAAATTATAGATACTTTGGAGACGTATCAAGCATCCCCAAGCGTAATTCCTGCTCGTCCTCGAGTAGGTAAATGATAAAAAGAGAATTTTTTATGTGGAATGCTACCTAGCATAATTCAGAATGTAATTTTCTTTCATTGTGGCATGAATGTTCATATCCAAGTAATACAAAATAAAAGTTCATATTGATATAAGAAATAGTAATACTTCAAGCATACCAAGCAAGTAATCATGTCTTCTCAAAATAGCATGGCCAAAAGAAAGTTATCCCTACAAAATCATATAGTCTGGCTAAGCTCTATCTTCATCACACAAAGTATTTAATCATGCACAACCCTGATTACGAGCCAAGAAATTGTTTCATACTTTAATAATCTCAAACTTTTTCAACTTTCACGCAATACATGAGCGTGAGCCATGGACATAGCACTATATGTGGAATAGAACGGTGGTTGTGGAGAAGACAAAAAAGGAGAAGATAGTATCACATCAACTAGGCGTATCAACGGGCTATGGAGATGCCCATTAATAGATATCAATGTGAGTGAGTAGGGATTGCCATGCAACGGATGCACTAGAGCTATAAATATATGAAAGCTCAACAAAATAAAACTAGTGGGGTGCATCCAACTTGCTTGTTCACGAAGACCTAGGGCATTTTGAGGAAGCCCATCATTGGAATGTACAAGCCAAGTTCTATAATGAAAAATTCCCACTAGTAAATGAAAGTGACAACATATGAGACTCTATATCATGAAGATCATGGTGCTATTTTGAAGCACAAGCGTGGAAAAAGAGATAGTAGCATTGTCCCTTCTCTCTTTTTCTCTCATTTTTTTAATTGGGCCTTTTCTCTTTTTTTTATGGCCACTTTTTTTTATATATTTTGTCCGGGGTCTCATCCCGACTTATGGGGGAATCATAGTCTCCATCATCCTTTCCTCACTGAGACAATGCTCTAATAATGATGATCATCACACTTTTATTTTTCTTACAACTCAACAATTACAACTCGATACTCAGAACAAAATATGACTCTATATGAATGCCTCCGGCGGTGTACCGGGATATGCAATGAATCAAGAGCGACATGTATGAAGAATATGATGGTGGCTTTGCCACAAATATGATGTCAACTACATGATCATGCAAGGAGAATATGACAAAAGTAATGTGTGTCATATGAACGGGACGGTGGAAAGTTGCATGGCAATATATCTCGGAATGGCTATGGAAATGCCATAATAGGTAGGTATGGTGGCTGTTTTGAGGAAGGAGTATGGTGGGTGTATGGTACCGGCAAAAGTTGCACGATAGAAGAGAGGCTAGCAATAATGGAGGGGTGAAAGGAGTGCGTATAATCCATGGACTCAACATTAATCAAAAGAACTCATATACTTGTTCTAAAAATTTAGAAGTCATCAAAAACCAAAGCACTACACGCATGCTCCTAGGGGGATAGATTGGTAGGAAAAGACCATCGCTCGTCCCCGACTGCCACTCATAAGGAAGACAATCAATAAATAAATGTGCTCCAACTTCATCACAAAGCGGTTCACCATACGTGCATGCTACGGGAATCACAAACTTCAACACAAGCATTCTTTAAATCCATAATCACCCAACTAGCATGACTTTAATATTACTACCTCCATATCTCAAAACAATTATCAAGCATCAAATTGATCATAGCATCCAATTCACTTTCTATGATAGTTTTTATTATACCCAACTTGGATGCTCATCATTCTAGGACCAAATTAAAACCATAGCAAATACCATGCTGTTCTAAGAGACTCTTAAAATAATATAAGTGAAGCATGAGAGACTAGCAATTTCTATAAAATTAATCCACCACCATGCTCTAAAAGATATAAGTGAAGCACTAGAGCAAAAAGTATCAAGCTCAAAAGATATAAGTGAAGCACATAGAGTATTCTAGCAAATTCTAATCAAATAGGCTTCTCCAAAAAGGTGTGTTACAGCAAGGATGATTGTGGTAAACTAACAAGCAAAGACCAATATAATACACGACGCTCCAAGCAAAACACATATCACGTAGCGAATAAAAATATAGCTCCAAGTAAAGTTACCAATGAATGAAGACGAAAGAGGGGATGCCTTCCCGGGGCATCCCCAAGCTTAGGCTTTTGGCCATTCTTGAATATTTTGGGGTGCCATCAACATCCCCAAGCTTAGGCTCTTGCCACTCTTTATTCCATAGTCCATAAAAGCTTTACCCAAAACTTGAAAACTTCACAACACAAAACTCAACAGGAAATCTTATAAGCTCCATTAGTGAAAGAAAAAAACCACCACATAAGGTACTGCAATGAACTCATTCTTTATTTATTTTGGTGTTAAACCTACTGTATTCGAACTTCCTTATGGTTTATAAACTAATTTATTAGCCATAGATGCATTGAAATAAGCAAACAACACACGAAAAACAGAATCTGTCAAAAACAGAACAGTCTAGAGAAATCTGCAACTAACCCAAATTTCTGGAACTCTAAAAATCTTACCAAAATAGGAAGTACTGTAAAATTTGTTTATTGATCAGCATCAAAAAGAATCAATGCAAAAGCTCTTTTCTGTGATTTATAGAATTTTTTCTCGTGAGCGCAAAGTTTCTATTTTTCAGCAGAATCAAATCAACCATCATCATAATTTATCCTATAGGTTCTACTTGGCACAAACACTAAACAAAAGATAAAAACACATCTAAACAGAAAGTAGAAACAAAATTTAACACTAAACAGGGACAAAAACAAAGAACATAAAGAAAATTGGGTTGCCTCCCAACTAGCGCTATCGTTTAACGCCCCTAGCTAGGCATAAAAGCGAGGATAGATCTAACAAGTGCCATAATAGTAAGATAGATCTTGAAAGCTCATCTCATATTCTCTACGTTCGGCAGCAAGCTTTCTTTGAGGCAATAAAAAGTAGTCAAATGGGCTAAATTTGGTGGGACAAAGGTCCCCAAGATCAATCACAGGAGGAATAGGTTCCTCCTTCAGCCCTTCATAGTGCACAACTATTTCATCACTAAAAGCATTCTTTTGGCAAAATTTTGTGAGCCTATACTCAAGAGAGTATCCTAGCTCATTGTTTCGAAGAGCAAAATCATTATTAAGTTCGTTAATGCAATCAATCAAGACTTTGGTAGGAATCTTTTTTCTAAGGTTTTCATTAAAAGTGACATAGTCGGAATATTGAAAACGTCTAAATTCCTCTTGATCATAGAGGATCGCTTCTATGGGAGGACGACCGGCGTCCACCCTATAGTGCACAAAGATTTCTTTGGCCTCTCTTATGATAAATCTAAACTCATGAGCCAAAAATATAGTAACAGCGCGCTTAACAAAGAATGCTCAATATTAGAGAATTCTAGGAAAATTCTTTGTATTCAGGGATGCATATGCATAAATTGTCTTTCAAGTTCAACTACAAGCATAGCGATAGCATCCGCAAGACTACTAATTCTATGAAGAATAGAACAACCCATGGAAGGTAAAGCACCGGCACAAGTAAAGAAATCCTGAATAACACCTTTGCCAATGATGTTGCCACTACCGATTCTAAACTTTTTAGTATGCAAAATAAGGGGTTCATCGGCCGGAGCCTCAGGATTTTCCGTGTTATCATTATTGTCCATATCGACGATAATCTCCCCAATCTAGACATAGCGGCAAACAAAAGCAAAGTGGAAGAAGGTGAGCGAAAAAGAGAGGAGGAGATTGGGAAAGAGAGGGCGAATAAAACGGCAAGGGTGAAGTGGGAGAGAGGAAAACGAGAGGCAAATGGCAAATAATGTAAATGCGAGGGAGATGAGTTTGTGATGGGTACTTGGTATGTCTTGACTTAAGCGAAGACCTCCCCGGCAACGGCGCCAGAAATCCTTCTTGCTACGTCTTGAGCTAGCGTTGGTTTTCCCCGAAGAGGAGAGGGTGATGCAGCAAGTGTAGTGTAAGTATTTCCCTCAATTTTTGAGAACTAAGGTATCAATCCAGTAGGAGGCTCCTCAAAAGTCCCACGTACCTACACAAACAAACTGAGAACTCGCAACCAACACAATAAAGGAGTTGTCAATCCCTTCACGGCCACTTGCGAAAGTGAGATCTAATAGAGATAGTATGATAAGATAAATATATTTTTGGTATTTTTAATATAGATGCAAGAAAGTAAAGATGCAAATAAAAGTAGATTGAAAGGAAATATGATAAGAGATAGACCCGGGGGCCATAGGTTTCACTAGAGGCTTCTCTCGAGAGCATAAGTATTACGGTGGGTGAACAAATTACTGTCAAGCAATTGATAGAAAAGCGAATAATTATGACGTTATCTAGGCATGATCATGTATATAGGCATCACATCCAAAACAAGTAGACCGACTCCTGCCTGCATCTACTACTATTACTCCACACATCGACCGCTATCCAGCATGCATCTAGAGTATTAAGTTCATAAGAACGGAGTAACGCATTAAGCAAGATGATATGATGTAGAGGGATAAACTCATGCAATATGATATAAACCCAATCTTGTTATCCACGATGGCAACAACAAAATATGTGTCTTGCAACCCTATCTGTCACTGGGTAAGAACACCGCAAGATTGTACCCAAAGCTAAGCACTTCTCCCATGGCAAGAAAGATCAATCTAGTAGGCCAAACCAAACCGATAATTCAAAGAGACTTGCAAAGATAACTCAATCATGCATAAAAGAATTCAAAGAAGATTCAATTAATAACCATAGATAAATCTGATCATAAACTCACAATTCATCGGATCTTGACAAACACACCGCAAAAAAAGATTACATCGAATAGATCTCCACAAGAGAGGGGGAGAACATTGTATTGAGATCCAAAAAGAGAGAAGAAGCCATCTAGCTAATAACTATGGACCCGTAGGTTTGTGGTAAACTACTCACAACTCATAGGAGGGGCAAGGATGTTGATGTAGAGGCCCTCCGTGGTCGATTCCCCCTCCGACAGAGTGCCGGCGAAGGCTCCAAGATGGGATCTCGCAGATACAGAAGGTTACGGTGGTGGAAATTGTGTTTGTGGTGCCCCTGGATGTTTTCGGGGTCCGTAGGTATATATAGGAGGAAGAAGTATGTCGGTGGACGCTCGAGGGGCCCACGAGACAGGGGGCGCGCCCTCCTATCTTGTGGGGCCCTCGGAGCTTTCTTGACTTGCACTCCAGGCTCTCTGGATCAGATTTTTTCCAAAAATAACGCTCCCGAAGGTTTCATTCCGTTTGGACTTCGTTTGATATTCCTTTTCTTCGAAATACTGAAATAGGCAAAAAAAACAGCAATATGGGGTGGCCCTCCGGTTAGTAGGTTAGTCCCAAAAATGATATAAATATGTAGAATAAAGCCCATAAGCATCCAAAACAGGTAATATAATAGCATGGAACAATCAAAAATTATAAATACGTTGGAGACGTATCACTTGTCACAAAAAGTTTTTCGACAAGTTCAAGGTGTTGAATACAATGAGATTTTCTCACTCGTATCGATGCTTAAGTCTGTCCGAATCATGTTAGCAATTGCCACATTTTATGAAATCTAACAAATGGATGTCAAAACTGCATTCCTTAATGGATTTATTAAAGAAGAGTTGCATATGATGCAACCAGAAGGTTTTGTCAATCCTAAAGGTGCTAACAAAATGTGCAAGCTCCAGTGATCCATCTATGGACTAGTGCAAGCATCTCGGAGTTGGAATATATGCTTGATGAGTTGATCAAAGCATATGGTTTTATACAGACTTTTGGAGAAGCCTGTATTTACAAGAAAGTGAGTGGGAGCTCTGTAGCATTTTATAAAACTATATGTAGATGACATATTGTTGATTGGAAATGGTATATAATATCTGGATAGCATAAAGGGATACTTGAATAAGAGTTTTTCAATGAAAGACCTCGGTGAAGCTGCTTACATATTGGGCATCAAGATGTATAAGATAGATCAAGACGCTTGATAAGATTTTTTCAATGAGTACATACCTTGATAAGATTTTGAAGTAATTCAAAATGGAACAGTCAAAGAAGGAGTTCTTGTCTGTGTTGCAAGGTGTGAAATTGAGTAAGACTCAAAACCCGACCATGGAAGAAAATAGAAAGAAATGAAAAGTCATTCCCTATGCCTCAGTCATAGGTTCTATAAAGTATGCTATGTTGTGTACCAGACCTATTGTATACCTTGCTCTGAGTTTGGCAAGGGAGTACAATTTTGATCTAAGAGTAGATCACTGTACAGCGGTCAAGAAAATCCTTAGTGAGGACTAAGGAAATATTTCTCGATTATGGAGGTGATAAAAGAGCCCGTCGTAAAGTTACAACAGTGCAAGCTTTTACATCGATCCAGATGACTATAAGTCTCAATCTGGATACATATTGAAAGTGGGAGCAATTAGCTATAGTAGCTCCGTGCAGAGCATTGTAGACATAGAATAATTGCAAACTACTCCCTCCATTTTTATTTACTCTGCATATTAGAGTTGACTGAAGTCAAACTTCGTAAAGTTTGACCAAGTTTATAGAAAATAATATAGACATTTATCATAATAAATCTATACGATGTGACAGTACATTCAATAATAAATCTAATGTTGTTGATTTGGTATTGTATATCTTAATATTTTTGTTTATAAACTTGGTCAAAGTTGGTAAAGCTTGACTTTGACCAAAGCTAATATGCGAACTAAATAAAAACGGAGGGAGTACATACGGCTCTGAATATGACAGACCCGTTGACTAAACTTATCTCACAAACAAAACATGATCACACCTTAGTACTCTTTGGGTGTTAATCACGTAACGATGTGAACTAGATTATTGACTCTAGTAAACCCTTTTGGGTGTTGATCACATGATGATGTGAACTATGGGTATTAATCACATACAGATGTGAATATTGGTGTTAAATCACATGGTGATGTGAACTAGATTATTGACTCTAGTGCAAGTGGGAGACTGAAGGAAATATGCCCTAGAGGCAATAATAAAGTTATTGTTTATTTCCTTATATCATGATAAATGTTTATTATTCATGCTAGAATTGTATTAACCGGAAACATAATACATGTGTGAATACATAGACAAACAGAGTGTCACTAGTATGCCTCTACTTGACTAGCTCGTGAATCAAAGATGGTTAAGTTTCCTAATCATAGACATGAGTTGTCATTTGATTAACGGGATCACATCATTAGGAGAATGATGTGATTGACTTGACCCATTCCGTTATCTTAGCACTTGATCATTTAGTATGTCGCTATTGCTTTCTTCTTCATGACTTATACATGTTCCTACAACTATGAGATTATGCAACTCCCGTTTACCGGAGGAACACTTTGTGTGCTACCAAACGTCACAAAGTAACTGGGTGATTATAAAGGAGCTCTATAGGTGTCTCCAAAGGTACATGTTGAGTTGCGTATTTAGAGATTAGGTTTTGTCACTCCGATTGTCAGGGAGGTATCTCTGGGCCCTCTCGGTAATGCACATCACTATAAGCCTTGCAAGCAATGTAGCTAATGAGTTAGTGACGGGATAATGCATTACATAACGAGTAAAGAGACTTGCCGGTAACGAGATTGAACTAGGTATTGATATACCGAGATCGAGTCTCGGGCAAGTAACATACCGATGACAAAGGGAACAACCTATGTTGTCATGCGGTTTGACCGATAAAGATCTTCGTAGAATATGTAGGAGCCAATATGAGCATCCAGATTCCGCTATTGGTTATTGACCAGAAACGTGTCTCGGTCATGTCTACATAGTTCTCGAACCCATATGGTCCGCACGCTTAAAGTTTCAATGACGGTTATATTATGAGTTTATGAGTTTTGATGTACCGAAGATTGTTCGTAGTCCCGGATGTGATCACGGACATGACGAGGAGTCTTGAAATGGTCGAGACATGAAGATTGATGTATTGGAAGCCTATATTTGGATATTGGAAGTGTTCCGGGTGAAATCGAGATTTTACCGGAGTACCTAGGGGTTACCGGAACCCCCGGGGGCTTAATGGGCCATAGTGGGCCTTAGTGGAGAAAAGGAGAGGAGGCCAGGGCAGGGCCGCACGCCCCTCCCCCCTAGTCCGAATAGGACAAGGAGAGGGGGGCGGCGCCCCCCCCCCCCTTTCCTTCCTCTCTCTCCCTCCTCTTTCCTCCTTCTCCTAATCCAACAAGGAAGGAAGGGATTCCTACTCCCGGTGGGAGTAGGACTCCACCTGGCGCGCCTCCTCCTGGCCGGCCGCACCTCCCCCCTTGATCCTTTATATACGGGGGCAGGGGGGCACCCTAGACACAACAACAATAGATCATTTATCTCTTAGCCGTGTGCGGTGCCCCCCTCCACCATAGTCCTCCTCGATAATATTGTAGCGGTGCTTAGGCGAAGCCCTACGATGGTACAACATCATCATCATCACCACACCGTCGTGCTAAAGGAACTCTCCCTCGAACACTCGGCTGGATCAGAGTTCGAGGGACGTCATCGAGCTGAACGTGTGCTAGAACTCGGAGGTGTCGTGCTTTCGGTGCTTGATCGGTCAGGCCGTGAAGACGTACGACTACATCAACCGCGTTGTTCTAACGCTTCCGCTTTCAGTCTACGAGGGTACGTGGACAACACTCTCCCCTCTCGTTGCTATGCATCACCATGATCCTGCATGTGCGTAGGAATTTTTTTGAAATTACTACGTTCCCCAACACAAAATACTATCAGGTACTAAGTTCATGATAAATTTAAGTTCAATTAATCATATTACTTAAGAACTCCCACTTAAATAGACATCCCTCTAATCATCTAAGTGATCACGTGATCCAAATCAACTAAACCATGTCCGATCATCACGTGAGATGGATTAGTTTTCAATGGTGAACATCACTATGTTGATCATATCTACTATATGATTCACGCTCGACCTTTCGGTCTCAGTGTTCCGAGGCCATATCTGTATATGCTAGGCTCGTCAAGTTTAACCTGAGTATTCCGCGTGTGCAACAGTTTTGCACCCGTTGTATTTGAACGTAGAGCCTATCACACCCGATCATCACGTGGTGTCTCAGCACGAAGAACTTTCGCAACGGTGCATACTCAGGGAGAACACTTATACCTTGAAATTTAGTGAGAGATCATCTTATAATGCTACCGTCAATCAAAGCAAAATAAGATGCATAAAGGATAAACATCACATGCAATCAATATAAGTGATATGATATGGCCATCATCATCTTGTGCTTGTGATCTCCATCTCTGAAGCACCTTCATGATCACCATCGTCACCGGCGCGACACCTTGATCTCCATCGTAGCATCGTTGTCGTTTCGCCACCTATTGCTTCTACGACTATCACTACCTCTTAGTGATAAAGTAAAGCAATTACAGGGCGATTGCATTGCATACAAT
Source organism: Triticum dicoccoides (assembly GCF_002162155.2). NCBI lineage: Eukaryota > Viridiplantae > Streptophyta > Magnoliopsida > Poales > Poaceae > Triticum > Triticum dicoccoides. The sequence goes on along the minus strand of NC_041393.1, from coordinate 620,043,062 downwards.
AAAGCGACAACCATATGGCTCCTGCCAGTTGCCGATAACTCGGTTACAAAACATGATCATCTCATACAATAAAATATAGCATCACGTCTTGACCATATCACATCACAACATGCCCTGCAAAAACAAGTTAGACGTCCTCTACTTTGTTGTTGCAAGTTTTACATGGCTGCTACGGGCTGAGCAAGAACCGTTCTTACCTATGCATCAAAACCACAACGATAGTTCGTCAAGTTAGCGTTGTTTTAACCTTCTCAAGGACCGGGCGTAGCCACACTCGGTTCAACTAAAGTTGGAGAAACAGACACCCGCCACCCACCTATGTGCAAAGCATGTCGATAGAACCAGTCTCGTGTAAGCGTACGCGTAATGTTGGTCCGGGCCGCTTCATCCAACAATACCACCGAATCAACATGCTGGTAAGCAGTATGACTTGTATCACCCACAACTCACTTGTGTTCTACTCGTGCATATAACATCTACGCATATATAAAACCAGGCTCGGATGACACTGTTGGGGAACGTAGTAATTTAAAAAAAATCCTACACACACGCAAGATCATGGTGATGCATAGCAACAAGAGGGGAGAGTGTGTCCACGTACCCTCGTAGATCGTAAGTGGAAGCGTTAGCACAACACGGTTGATGTAGTCGTACGTCTTCACGATCCGACCGATCAAGTACCGAACACACGGCACCTCCGAGTTCAGCACACGTTCAACTCGATGACGTCCCTCGAACTCCGATCTAGCCGAGCTTCGAGGGAGAGTTCCGTCAGCACGACGGCATGGTGACGATGATGATGTTCTACTGACGCAGGGCTTCGCCTAAGCACCGCTATGATATTATCGAGGTGGAATATGGTGGAGGGGGGCACCACACACGGCTTATAGATCTCAAGGATCAATTGTTGTGTCTCAAGGGGGTGCCTCCCTCCCCGTATATAAAGGAGTGGAGGAGGGGGAGGGGGCCGACCACCCTTGGCGCGCCCCATGAGGAGTCCTACTCCCACCGGGAGTAGGACTCCCCCCCCCTACCTTGTTGGAGTAGGAGAGGAGAGGGAAGGAGAGAGAGGGGGAAAGGAAAGGGGGGCGCCCCCCCCCCTCCTTGTCCAATTCGGACTTGGGGCGGGGGGAGGGGCGCGCAGTTGCCCCTTGACCGCCTCTCCTCTTCCACCACTTGGGCCCATGAGGCCCAATAACCTCGGGGGGGTCCGGTAACCCCTCCGTACTCCGGTATATATCCGATAACCCCCGAAATCATTCCGGTGTCCAAATATAGTCATCCAATATATCAATCTTCATGTCTCGACCATTTCTAGACTCCTCATCATGTCAGTGATCACATCCAGGACTCCGAACTATCTTCGGTACATCAAAACACATAAACTCATAATATAACCGTCATCTAACTTTAAGCGTGCGGACCCTACGGGTTCGAGAACTATGTAGACATGACCGAGACATGTCTCCGGTCAATAACCAATAGCGGAACCTGGATGCTCATATTGGCTCCTACATATTCTACAAAGATCTTTATCGGTCAAACCGCATAACAACATAAGTTGTTCCCTTTGTCATCGGTATGTTACTTGCCCGAGATTCGATCGTCGGTATCTCAATACCTAGTTCAATCTCGTTACAGGCAAGTCTCTTTACTCGTTACGTAATGCATCATTCCGTAACTAACTCATTAGCTACATTACCTGCAGGGCTTATAGTGATGTGCATTACCGGGAGGGCCCAGAGATACCTCTCCGATAATCGGAGTGACAAATCCTAATCTCGAAATACGCCAACTCAACATGTACCTTCGGAGACACATGTAGAGCTCCTTTATAGTCATCCAGTTACGTTGTGACGTTTGGTAGCACACAAAGTGTTCCTCCGGTAAACGGGAGTTGCATAATCTCATAGTTGTAGGAACATGTATAAGTCATGAAGAAAGCAATAACAACATACTAAACGATTAAGTGCTAAGCTAACGGAATGGGTCAAATCAATCACATCATTCTCCTAATGATGTGATCCCGTTAATCAAATGACAACTCATTTCCATGGTTAGGAAACACAACCATCTTTGATCAACGAGCTAGTCTAGTAGAGGCATACTAGTGACACTATGTTTGTCTATGTATTCACACATGTATTATGTTTCCGGTTAATACAATTCTTGCATGAATAATAAACATTTATCATGATATAAGGAAATAAATAATAACTTTATTATTGCCACTAGGGCATATTTCCTTCAGTATATACAATATAGTGGATTGACATGGCAAGATTGATATGTAAAAAAATGAAAAACAATTTGCCATGGTCCATAAACTAATTTGCCATGGTTCACATAGTAATTTCCATGTTAATGAATAAAAAACTATATATAATTGAAGAAAATGGGTGGAAAAAACTATTTGAAGGATGGTATGTTTGCTATGTTTTAGAAACTTTCAGAATTTGTCATGATTTAGTGATAGTTTTGTCATGGCAATTTACAAGATGTCTAAAAACATGGCAAATTTATGCATGGGACTTGAGTTGAACTTGCCATGTCAAATCTTTAAATGAAAATGTCATTTACATAAAAAAATCACAAATGGTAAGATAAGAAAGATTTTTGTCATGGTACTTGAATTAAACATGCCATGATCCATTAACTAAGTTTGCCATGGTTCGTATAGTAAGTTTGTGATGTTAGAGAAATTTAAAAAATACATTTTGAGAACAAATGGTGGAAAACTATTTGAAGGATGGCAAGTTTGCCATGTTTTAGAAAATAAACACACATATTGCCATGTTTTAAAAACTTTCAGAAATGACCCCCCATGTTGATGAAATGATGACAAATGGTTACTAAAATGCAATGATCACCTCATTGCCATATGATCGTATGCCACATATTTATAAAAAGAGCCTACATTTGCCATATGACCATTAGAAACAAATAATCTGAGTTGGGCCATGATGTTAGGGCAAAAGCTATAAAAAATAATGTAATGTGAACCAACTAACAATTTGTAAATTTGCCATGGCCCGAGAATTTGTAATAATCTATGAAATTGTCAAATTTTGCTAGACATCATGATTAGAAACTGCCATGTATTATATGATCAAATAATGCTAAAATTTTGTACTCACATGTCAAATTTAGTAACTAAAAAAATCACGGGAAAATCATGTGCTACTCAGATTTTAGTGTGGCATGGCAAGCTTAAAGGACTATTTCACAGGGACATGGCAACTTCTGTTCAAAAAGTTCCGCGCCATGGCAAAATTTCTCACCCGCTAATGGTGAGCAAGAAGCGTTGAAGAGTAGAAGCGTCGTCGGCGCTGACGGTGAGCACGATGGACTCAGTGGTGATGATTGAGCCTTCACCCGAAAGGAGGCAGTAGACGGTGTTGGAGGTGAGCACGATGCGCAGGGGGCCTCCGGGCTTAGTGGAAGGGGAGCGGTGGCGTATCGACCCGCTGTGACGCCCCTAATTCGACCGTACAGTAATCATACACGCAAATGTGTACGATCAAGATCAGTGACTCACGGGAAGATATCACAACACAACTCTAGACACAAATCAAAATAGTACAAGCTTTATATTACAAGCCAGGGGCCTCGAGGGCTCGAATACATAGCTCGATACACAAGAGTCAGCGGAAGCAACAATATCTGAGTACAGACATAAGTTAACAAGACTGCCTTAAGAAGGCTAGTACAAAAGCAACACGATCGAAGAGGCAAGGCCTCCTGCCTGGGACCTCCTAAACTACTCCTGGTCGTCGACGGTCTCCATGTAGTAGCATCCATTGGCGGTGGCATCTGGCTCCAGGGATCCAACATCTGGTTGCATCAACCGGAAAGAAGAAAGAAGGGGGGAAAGGGGGTAGCAAAGCAACCGTGAGTACTCATCCAAAGTACTCGCAAGCATCAGATGTATACTATGTATGCATTGGTATCAAATGAAAGGGTTGTATCTGTGGACTGGACTGCAGAATGCCAGAATAGAGGGGGAAGGCCTAGCCTATCGAAGACTAGCATCTTCAAGCAGCTCCGAGCATCTTGCAGCATGTAGAAGAGTAAAGAATAGCAGTTTTATTAACATACATGTTGTAACATTAATGCCCAGAGATCCTCCCTCGACTCCCTGCGAGAAAGCAATCCCGGAGAAACATATCTCAAGTATCCATTTGTAGTTGTATAAGATCAGGATATAAGTCTGAACGTCCATTACCGTGGACACGGTATTCGAATATATAACTTCCCTGCAAGGGTGCACCACGTTATCCAACACGCTCGATCACTCTGGCCGGACACACCTTTCTGGGGTCAATGCCAGCCCTCGGAAGATCAACACGTCGCAGCCCGACCTAGGCTCAGCAGAGAGGTCCCCGCCGGTCTACATCCTAAGCACTCCGAGGTCTTGGGCCCATCGCCCGCAGCACTCCGGGTCGTTGCGCGCAGGGTGAATACTAGCATCGCCTCGGATGGCCAGCACGATCCGACCGTGCCACACTGCTGAACTGGACGTCTGACAAAGCTTTGGCTGATACTGCAACGTCGAGGCCCATAACTATTCTCGCGTGGTGGTTAGTGCGTAAAGGCCAGAGGCCAACTCAGAACAAATAACCAAACCATAGTGTATTATCAGCTTGCGGAGATGAGCAAGACTCACGATCGAAAGTGACCCCGTCGCCCCGTCTCGTGGACTTACGACAAGGGCTCAGAATGCCCGGCCGAGCCACGTCATTATCTTGTGGGTGCTCTCGGGGCCCGCCCGTCTTCCACCAAGGTCTCAAGTAAAGTTATTGTAATTGTGTGTCCAAACATCAAGGGAAAAACCCGAGGAATCACCCCCGGTGGATTCCACTCAATGTAATCATCAAGGTGAACGTAAGAGGGACCACCCTCGAGGTTCACTCTTGAGGGGTTGAATGACAGAGCCGTATCGGGAATGGTGAAAGAGGAAATCACCCTCGATGACCACGACCGAATAGTACACTACAGAATTATCATCACGAGTGCATTATGAGGGATCACCCTCGACACTCGATAGTAGCTCTGCGGAGTCGAGCAACTAAAGGGGCGTGATGTGATGTGAGGTGTCAGGCTCTGGTCGTCGATCACGTCGATCGAGTCATCGGTGATGAAGCAGGGGCAACAAGGACAAGTTGGGGGTCACTGATGGATCACTAACCAACCTATACTAAGCAGTTTAGGATAAACGGGTAGGTAACAATAACAGGTACAAAAGCAGGCTATGCATCAGAATAGGAGCAAACAATAACAGTAGCAAAATCTAATGCAAGCATGAGAGAATAGAATGGGCGATATCGGGATGATCAAAGGGGGGGCTTGCCTGGTTGCTCAGACAAGGAGGAGGGTCGTCGGTGACATAGTCGATCACAGGGGCATCAGCGGCAGTCTCGGGGTCTACCGAAGAGAAGAGGGGGAAGAAACATTAAATACGTAGCAAGCAAGAGCATAACAGGACAACAGGAAGAACTAGACGTGTTCTAACGCGGTGCTACACGTTACCGGCGAAGGGGGAAAACATCCGGGAAAGTTTTCTCGGAGTTAGGCATTATCGGACAGATGAAACGGAGAGGAAAAGTTGCATGTTCAGGTAGTTAGGGGCATGTGGCAGACGAACGGATCGCGTTTTCAGATTCGTCTCGTTGTTCTGAGCAACTTTCATGTACAAAACATTTTCATCCGAGCTACGGTTTAATTTATATGATTTTTCAAAGATTTAACAATACCCGGAAAATCCCTGAAATTTCACTAAGTCTGAGAATTCGCCAGTTTTTTTAAACATCACGTAGCTGTTTTCAAAAGGCTACAACTATGGATCTGTACCTCCTATGATTTTGTGCCTCATATCAATTTTGAGTACTTTTCTGTGATCTACAAGATAGTAGCACTTTCATCTCTGTTAGAGTTGATTTGCTTGATCATCAACAGCACGAAAGTAGCTATGAAAATAAAGCTGTTTTCGGTTTTCTATTAACAAAACATTGAACTTTGTGATTTTCGTAGGAGTTAATCCATACATCAAAAGGATTTGGTCCAGTGGGATAAAATGGAGTTTGGCATGTATACTTTCTACTCATATTTTCCTTAGCCTCGTTAACAGTTGTTTAACCGTAGTTTAGGGGTAGTCGAGGGGGTTACTTGATGTAGAAATTATAAAGCTAGCTTGCTGCTACAGTAACTGAACGTTACTGTAGTAGAATGCATCAGCTCGTAGTAGCAGCGGCTAGCCGAGCAGCAGCAAGCCGCAAGCGAGCAGCGAAGCAGGCAGCGGCGCGGGCCCGGCGAGGCTGGCTGAAGGCGGGCGAGGCCGGAGCCACACACACACTGCACGCACCACACATACACACAGAGCACACGCGCGCACACACAGCGTACACCACACACGGCCATGGCAGCGGGCGCGCGGGAACTCAGGTTCTCTTCGGGGACGGCGGCACAGCGCTCTTGCGGGCAAAACAAATGGGACAGTGGGGATCAACGTGTTCGTGCGAGCTAAACGGACATCGCTGCATGACCGTATGGTCGCCGGAAGCTGGCCGGCGACGAGCTACGGCGGCGGCGCGTACGGGGCCTCGATGGAAACGGCGCTACGGAGCTCAGCGGAGCGCGTGCGCGTGCTCGTTGTGCTCCTGGGGGCACCATGAGCACGGTGCTGTGCTCAGGCGAGCGTGACAGCGGCTATGGAGACGGCCATGAGCTCGACTGCGGCGGATAGAATACGGGCACGGCGGCAAGCTAGCTACGGCGCGCGAGGAAGCTTAACGGAGAGGAGCAGGAGGTGGATAAGCTCACCGCGCGGGTAAGGAAAGCCTTCGAGAGCTTAGTAGCAGCAGACGGTGGCCGGAGCGGAAGAAGATCGACGGCGGCCGAGGCGGAAGGGGGCGACTTGCGGAGCTCCCCGGCTCCCGTTCATGGACGGAGACGAAGCAGAAGAAGACGGAGCTGATGGTTCAGCTAGCTCCTAGGCGCCAGGGTCGACGGTGGCCGCGTGGACGAGTCGAGGCATGGCAATGGCAGCGCGGTTGCGAGCGGAGGGAGAGGAGGGCGACGCGAGGGGAAAGGGAAGGGGCCGGCTAGGGTTCCAGGCGCAAGTGATAGATATAGGCAGGGGGAACGCCGGAGGGCCGTCGGATGGCCGCCACGGCGACGGCCGGTGCAGTGGCAGGCATCGGCGCTCCCCACGATCCCCCCTTTGAACAGGGAGGGGGAAGCAGTGCGCTTGGGCCGGCGTGGTGGTTAGGTGGGCCAAATGGCCCAGGGGAGGGGGTTGTCTCATTTAGTTTTTTTTTGTTTAATTTCTTTTTATAATTTACCTTTCATTGCTTTAATTAATTTCCACAATACTTTAGTTTAGTTATTAAAGTACAAAAGTAGTTTCTAAATTAGTATCACTATTTATACCTCTGCCACAAAAAGTTTCACTCACAAATAAAATAGTTTAACTTTTTAGAAGTTATAAAAGGCATTTCAATGGTTGTTTAAGCCACTGTTATATTTATTTTGGAACATTTAAACACATTATAGAAGTGTGGTTTCTATACGATAAATATCCAAAGATTATTTGCCACACTTTGAACATTTTATTTTGTATGTTTGAGAAATTTGACATTTGGACTTTGATTCGAATTTGAAATTTGAACCAGTTTCGAACCAATGTGAGTTTAACAACAGTAATTATGATGATGTGGTATCATTAGGAGGGAATTACTGTAGCTTAATTATCCGGGCGTCACAATTCTCCTCCACTACAAGAAATCTTGTCCCGAGATTTAAGGGGGGGTAAGGAGGGAAAGACTCGGGAAGGACGAAGCTCAACATAAGGTAGGTACCAGGGGGCTATCTCACTGAACATGGCATAGAGGCATCTCTCGAGTTGAAATTTAAGAAAGTCATCGAGAGCAAGGTAAGAAGGTGCAATAAGAAGGTTCAACCGGGTAGGCAATCGTTCGTTGCCTGAAACTGAGGGTGAAAGGGGTTCAGAGCAATGGGAATAAGTATTTCGTCTGATACCAGAATAGTTCACTAGGAAGGTGGCTTGTGATTTACATACGAAGCCAAGTGCAAAGAATATTTCAGAGTTAAGGTTGTACAGGAGAGTCAGGTTTCGATCATGTGGAACTGTGTGTTATGGGCCCACCATGTGGGTTAAAAGAAGGAAGGCGCAAATCATTTTGCACGGTCATGATAGCAAGGCAGGTCAGAGGATAGCCTATCAATTATGTTGGCAACAACGTTGGTACGAAGGGCGAGGGACGAAGAGAACCATTTTCCTGCTCGCAAGGCGAGGCGGACCAATAGGCAAAGTTCTCGTCCATCGGTGGCTACCAGAATGTCATCAACAATAGTAACAAGGTCTTTCTGACAGAGTTTGTACACCAAGGTGTTTACACAAGCAGGAAATTATCACTGCTCAGATATGACAGGTTACAAGAAAGTTTGAACATAACGATGGAAAGGAAAGTGTAGACTTGATTCAGTTATTAGTGTTCTCGAGTGTCCAACAACTTGGAACACATGGAAGATTTGAATCGGCGAGAATAATAGTTGATGAGAACTCATAAGAAGTTATGTATTTCCGGGATATTCTCGAGATACCAGAGGGTAATACTCAAGGGTAGAGTAGAATAGAGGTTGGACAGATGAAATGATCTGCAGAAGAAAAGTACATCAACTTGTCCGAGAAATGGGATCAAAGCACAATATGGTCGGAACCATGGTTGCAAAGGACCAAACATAGATACAAGATGAACTTATCACAAGGGGATTATTATTATTGCAAGAAGCTTCCATGATAAGTTCCACATCGTGTCCATGGGCATGAACACAAAGTTCAAGGTTGACTCCCACTTCTCCAATGCATAACCTTTCATTCACTTCTCGCTTTCGATGAAGTTGTAGTGTTGATATTTTATCTGGCAAAACACCAAAAGAGTAAGACTCACGAAGACTCTCGAGTTCAAACGGATTAGGGGAGGCATAGGTTCAACCCATAGGGGCATCTTAGGAACCTATACCACAAACTTCATGAGTAAATAACTTAAGCCCAGAAATAGAGTATGGTTGACAAGAGCGGGGGATACAATTTACCAAAGGTATTGTGTATCCGAGGAAAGGCTCACAAGGTTACTGAATATGAAGGATGTTGTCAGATAAAACCCAACAAAGGACCTGGAGGTTCACAATGGATCTGATGTGAGTATCGGTACTCAACCAGAAGAAGAAAGAATGCAAAGAAATCAGATTATAGAAACAACTGACTAATTCAAAGCTCAAATGCAAAGGAATTATGATTTCCAAAATCAATGGATCAGAAGCAAACGCTCTGTCCAAGGATGGTTAAATTGAATAGACTTAGGACACAATTGATGGCAATCTGATTGGCCGAGAACCATCTCATGTTTGGGAAGACGTCTGAGCCGGAAAGATAATCTATAAGGATCAACTGATGATTGTGACACAGACATATCAAATCGAAAGACTCAAGATGATAATGACAAAGGACGTGGATACTGCTAGGCATATGGAATTAACAGAGTGTAGGCAGGTAAGACTTTCTAGAGCAATAGGCGACAGAGGTCATCGAAAGCTCGAATTGTATTACCAAGTATCTTATGAAGCATAAGAATAACTGGGGTGAATGGATACTCGATAAGAGCGAGTAATTATCCGAAGGGGTATTCATGCGGCAAGGACTGCAGGGCAGCAAGCATAAAGGATCCTCGAAACATCGAAGAGTATTTCAGGACATCTTAATAATAAGAGCAACTGGGGATGAAGGTATGAACGACAACGTAGGTAGTTACGCATAAGGATTTATCGGTGGTAGGGATCGCAATGCGAAGGGTACAAGGGACTTGGTAAAACATCGGAGAGTGTCTTCAAAATCTTCTGATGCACCAAGTAATCATCGGCTCTCCGGGAGAAACTATTTACGAGAACCTAGAGTCAGAGTTAGCAAAATCATTTAACCCGAGTAGAAGAGAGATCAGATTCCCAGAGTATGGATGAGGAATAAAAGATCCTAATACCACCCAACTGGCGACGTGGGCCCGTAAGCCACACAGCCATGTTAGTATATCAGTTTTTCAAAGACTAGACTCAACTTCGGCCAAGGAGTTGGAAAGGGGGATCCTACAGGCAGTCGGCTCTGATACCAACTTGTGACGCCCCTAATTTGATCGTACACTAATCATACACGCAAATGTGTACGATCAAGATCAGTGACTCACGGGAAGATATCACAACACAACTCTAGACACAAATCAAAATAGTACAAGCTTTATATTACAAGCCAGGGGCCTCGAGGGCTCGAATACATAGCTCGATACACAAGAGTCAGCGGAAGCAACAATATTTGAGTACAGACATAAGTTAACAAGACTGCCTTAAGAAGACTAGTACAAAAGCAACACGATCGAAGAGGCAAGGCCTCCTGCCTGGGACCTCCTAAACTACTCCTGGTCGTCGGCGGTCTCCATGTAGTAGCATCCACCGGCGGTGGCATCTGGCTCCAGGGATCCACCATCTGGTTGCATCAACCGGAAAGAAGAAAGAAGGGGGAAAAGGGGGTAGCAAAGCAACCGTGAGTACTCATCCAAAGTACTCGCAAGCATCAGATGTATACTATATATGCATTGGTATCAAATGAAAGGGTTGTATCTGTGGACTGGACTGCAGAATGCCAGAATAGAGGGGGAAGGCCTAGCCTATCGAAGACTAGCATCTTCAAGCAGCTCCGAGCATCTTGCAGCATGTAGAAGAGTAAAGAATAGTAGTTTTATTAACAAACATGTTGTAACATTAATGCCCAGAGATCCTTCCTCGACTCCTTGCGACAAAGCAATCCCGGAGCCACATGTCTCAAGTATCCATTTGTATTTGTATAAGATCAGGATATAAGTCTGAACGTCCATTACCATGGACACGGTATTTGAATATATAACTTCCCTGCAGGGGTGCACCACGTTACCCAACACGCTTGATCACTCTGGCCGGACACACCTTTCTGGGGTCAATGCCCGCCCTCGGAAGATCAACACGTCGCAGCCCGACCTAGGCTCAGCAGAGAGGTACCCACCGGTCTACATCCTAAGCACTCCGGGGTCTTGGGCCCATCGCCCGCAGCACTCCGGGTCGTTGCGCGCAGGGTGAATACCAGCACCGCCTTGGATGGCCAGCACGATCCGACCGTGCCGCACTGCTGAACTGGACGTCTGACAAAGCTTCGGCTGATACTGCGACGTCGAGGCCCATAACTATTCTCGCGTGGTGGTTAGTGCGTAAAGGCCAGAGGCCAACTTAGAACCAATAACCAAACCATAGTGTATTATTAGCTTGCGGAGACGAGCAGAGACTCACGATCGAAAGTGACCCCGTCGCCCCGGCTCGTGGACTTACAACAAGGGCTCAGAATGCCCGGCCGTGCCACGTCATTATCTTACGGGTGCTCTCCGGACCCGCCCGTCTTCCACCAAGGTCTCAAGTAAAGTCATTGTAACCGTGTGTCCAGACATCAAGGGGAAAACCCGAGGAATCACCCCCGGTGGATTCCACTCAATGTAATCATCAAGGTGAACGTAAGAGGGACCACCCTCGAGGTTCACTCTTGAGGGGTTGAACGACAGAGCCGTATCGGGAATGGTGAAAGAGGAAATCACCCTCGATGACCACGACCGAATAGCTACACTATAGAATTACCATCAGGAGTGCGTTATGAGGGATCACCCTCGACACTCGATAGTAGCTCTGCAGAGTCGAGCAACTAAAGGGGCGTGATGTGATGTGAGGTGTTGGGCTCTGGTCGTTGATCACGTCGATCGAGTCATCGGTGATGAAGCAGGGGCAACAAGGAAAAGTTGGGGGTCACTGATGGATCACTAACCAACCTATACTAAGCAGTTTAGGATAAGCAGGTAGGTAACAATAACAGGTACAAAAGCAGGCTATGCATCAGAATAGGAGCAAACAATAACAGTAGCAAAATCTAATGCAAGCATGAGAGTATAGAATGGGCGATATCGGATGATCAAAGGGGGGGCTTGCCTGGTTGCTCAGACAAGAAGGAGGGTCGTCGGTGACGTAGTCGATCACAGGGGCATCAGCGGCAGTCTCGGGGTCTACCGGAGAGAAGAGGGGGAAGAAACATTAAATACGTAGCTAGCAAGAGCATAACAGGACAACAGGAAGAGCTAGACGTGTTCTAACGCGGTGCTACACGTTACCGGCGAAGGGGGATAACATCCGGGAAAGTTTTCCCGGAGTTAGGCATTTTCGGACAAATGAAACGGAGGGGAAAGTTGCATGTTCAGGTAGTTAGGGGCATGTGGCAGACGAACGGATCGCCTATTCGGATTCGTCTCGTCATTCTGAGCAACTTTCATGTAGAAAACATTTTCATCCGAGCTACGGTTTGATTTATATGATTTTTCAAAGATTTAACAATACCCGGAAAATCCCTGAAATTTCACTAAGTCTGAGAATTCGCCAGTTTTTTTTAAACATCACTTAGCTGTTTTCAAAAGGCTACAACTATGGATCTATACCTCCTATGATTTTGTGCCTTATATCAATTTTGAGTACTTTTCTGTGATCTACAAGATAATAGCACTTTCATCTCAGTTAGAGTTGATTTGCTTGATCATCAACAGCACTAAAGTAGCTATGAAAATAAAGCTGTTTTCGGTTTTCTATTAACAAAACATTGAACTTTGTGATTTTCGTAGGAGTTAATCCATACATCAAAAGGATTTGGTCCAGTGGGATAAAATGAAGTTTGGCATGTATACTTTCTACTCATATTTTCCTTAGCCTCGTTAACAGTTGTTTAACTGCAGTTTAGGGGTAGTCGAGGGGGTTACTTGACGTAGAAATTAAAAAGCTAGCTTACTGCTACAGTAACTGAACGCTACTGTGGTATTTCCTCCGTTCCTAAATATAAGTTTCTGTAGAGATTTCACTATGAACGACATCCGGATGTATATAGATGTATGTTAGGTGTAGATTCATTCATTTTGCTCCATATATAGTCTATCTAATGGACTCTCTACAAAGACTTATATTTAGGAATGGAGGGAGTAGAATGCATCAGCTCGTAGTAGCAGCGGCTAGCCGAGCAGCAGCAAGCCACAAGCGAGCAGCGAAGCAGGCAGCGGCGCAGGCCCAGCGAGGCTGGCTGAAGGCGGGCGAGGCCGGAGCCACACACACACACTACACGCACCACACATACACACAGAGCACACGCGCACACACACAGCGTACACCACACACGGCCATGGCAGCGGGCGCGCGGGAACTCAGGTGCTCTTCGGGGACGGCGGCACAGCGCTCTTGCGAACAAAACAAATGGGACAGTGGGGATCAACGTGTTCGTGCGAGCTAAACGGACATCGGTGCATGACTGTATGGTCGCCGGAAGCTGGCCGGCGACGAGCTACGGCGGCGGCGCGTACGGGGCCTCGATGGAAACGGCGCTACGGAGCTCAGGGAGCGCGTGCGCGTGCTCGTTGTGCTCCTGGGGGCACCATGAGCACGGTGCTGTGCTCAGGCGAGCGTGACAGCGGCTATGGAGACGGCCATGAGCTCGTCTACGACGGATAGAATACGGGCGCGGCGGCAAGCTAGCTACCGCGCGCGAGGAAGCTTAACGGAGAGGAGCAGGAGGTGGAGAAGCTCACCGCGCGGCTAAGGAAAGCCTTCGAGAGCTTAGTAGCAGCAGACGGTGGCCGAAGCGGAAGAAGATCGACGGCGGCCGAGGCGGAAGGGGGTGACTCGATCCGCGCGTTGCGGAGCTCCCCGGCTCCCGTTCGTGGACGGAGACGAAGCAGACGAAGACGGAGCTGATGGTTCAGCTAGCTCCTAGGCGCCAGGGTCGACGGTGGCCGCGTGGACGAGTCGAGGCATGGCAATGGCGGTGCGGTTGCGAGCGGAGGGAAAGGAGGGCGACGCGAGGGGAAAGGGGAGGGGCCGGCTAGGGTTCCAGGCGCAAGGGGTAGATATAGGCAGGGGGAACGCCGGAGGGCCGTCGGATGGCCGCCACGACGACGACCGGTGTAGTGGCAGGCATCGGCGCTGCCCACGATCCCCCCTGTGAACAGGGAGGGGGAAGCAGTGCGCTTGGGCCGGCCTGGTGGTTAGGTGGGCCAAATGGCCCAGGGGGAGGGGGTTGTCTCATTTAGTTTTTTTTGTTTAATTACTTTTTATAATTTACCTTTCATTGCTTTAATTAATTTCCACAATACTTTAGTTTAGTTATTAAAGTACAAAAGTAGTTTCTAAATTAGTATCACTATTTATACCTCTGCCACAAAAAGTTTCACTCACAAATAAAATAGTTTAACTTTTTAGAAGTTATAAAAGGCATTTCAATGGTTGTTTAAGCCACTGTTATATTTATTTTGGGACATTTAAACACATTGTAGAAGTGTGGTTTCTATACGATAAATATTCAAAGATTATTTGCCACACTTTGAACATTTTATTTTGTATGTTTGAGAAATTTGAAATTTGGACTTTGATTCGAATTTGAAATTTGAACCGGTTTCAATCCAACGTGAGTTTAACAACAGTAATCATGATGATGTGGCATCATTAGGAGGGAATTACTGTAGCTTAACTATCCGGGCGTCACACCCGCCAGATCCCCCTCGCCCGCACTACAGTTCGAGCTGGCTGAGTTTTATGAGCACGTCCCCACCGCGCTCCCTTCTAAGGATGGACGCCGTCGGCGAGGACTCCATTGCGTCGTCCCAGCCGCGGGTGCGTCCATGGCGATGTCCCAGGGAACTCGTCGCTGGCCCCCCACCGCCGCTCTCCACCGGAATATGCGGAATTGCTACTCTCCACCGCAGTGCACACAGGTAATCGTCGGATTGACGGCTCCCTTCCCCAAGCCCCCAAGCCACGAAGCTAGCGAGGACAGCGAAGCCCCGTCCCGCCGCACGAGTCACGACGCCCCCGATGTGGGGGTCGGTGGAGCTCCAGCACGCCGCACTCAGCCTTGTTTTCGCCACTGGCCGCCTTGGGTACGGCACAGCCAGCCTCTCCGCTTGCCGCCTCGCCGCCTGCGCAAGAGCCGGGGAGGCTCCGGTAGGTGCCGCACGTACCGGGCTTCACAGCCGCCATGCGCAGACCTGTGGGAGAGAGAGATAGGGAGGAAGGTCAGGGAGTAGATGGGAATGGGGAGAAGGAAGGAGAGACAGGCGAGCGCGGGGCGGCTCACCGGCGCGACCGGCTGCCGAAGTAGGCAGCCAGAGGTGGGAGAGAGAAGCTACAGTGAAATGTGTGTGTAAACTTAGATGACATCCCTTGAGGATGTTAGAGGATCTGGTTACGGGGACTGGATAGGATCTATAGGATTGTGTTCGGGCCGATTGACTTTTACACCGAACGAGTTTTCTGGTTGACGTGTCTCTCTGCAGTGCTTTGAGACTGGTGCAATTAATCCAGCGGTAGGAAATAATTTCAAGACGAGAGCAAAAAATACAGTCTGTTCGGGAGTTATTGATTCCGTAATAAAAAGTTAGGGGGAAACCCCTATCCTTTTTTAAAAGAAAAAATCTAGCGCACCGCTGGTAGGGTCTTAACGCCCCTATGCTCGACGCTATGGTGTTTAGCATAGCCCCGCTAGTGAATGCGTTATGGAAAAAGAGATAAGATTGGGGCAAAGTTTTGAATTAGGATTCATTATGCTGGTTTTCGATAAACGGCCAAACAGTGATTTTGGCCCGCACCGGGTGCACCGGAAGATATCCCTGTCCCTGGCGTCCCAGTACGGCGGCCTTCACGCGGCCTGCATCGGGGTGGGTCGCGTGGAGACACTGCAGAGGGGGCACAGCGCAAACTGAACACTTCACTCCTGTTTTCTCTCCTCCCCGCACCCCTGAAGCGTTTTCTTCTGCTCCTTCCCACCGCCGCGGGCGACATGGCGAGCAGAGACCGGTGCTAGGGTTTGCGCCGCCGCCGCCACCACCGCCCACTCCATTCCCCCGCCCCCCTCTCCGTCGACCCCAGCCACTCCCGAGCCCTCCCTCTGTCGGATCGCATCTCCGCCCCAGCCCTCCGCCGCGGGAACCCAGGTCGCGGCCCAAGCTCGCCCCGACGCCCAGTCGCCGCCGAGCTTCGCCCCGAGGTAAAAGTTCCGTTAAATTGCCTGTTGATGTATGTTTGCTGCTTGATTCATGTATGTGTGCGTGTTCTGCTGTTATGTGTGTATGGATGAAACAAGAACAGCATGAGTGGGCGTATAGATTTGCAGAAATTGTTTGTCATACATGGTTGAATTTTTTGGGGGAACCGTAGGCCTCTTATGCCAGACGGAAGGGATGTGTCTTGATGCGCGTACGCCACCAGATGGCTTGGATTGATGCGGTGGTGAGAGTAGTTCCGCAGGCATCCTGACTCCAAGCCGTCTGCTCCTTGTTCACCAGATCAGGACAGTAGACAGTTGGCTCCTGAGCTGCAGTGAGCTTCGGTTTTTTCACCCAAAAGCTTCAGAAGCATTTTAATTTTAAGTAAAAAAAGAAAAAAACCTGAGAAGTCCCACTTGTACATGTGGGAATACACTACGGATCCTCAAAATTGCACAAAACAAATATTTCCATCTTTACCATGTGCAAACAAACACAAGGAAGACTAGTGGTTGTATCTGATTTTTTGCACAGCTTGCCGGGATGTATCTTTTTCTAGCAAAACTTGCCATTCCACATAATACTGCAATATTTGTATGTGTATTTGTTAAACTTCTTTCAATGTCTAAAAGATGAAGTTCTCCTCGGACCATTGCAGCTTGGGAGCTATTAGGACTAGGAGTTTCCATGCATTAGTATATATATTTGTGTAGGCTGGATTTGATTTGTACCTTTTAGTAAAGTATTTCTCATCGCTCATATATACAATTTCTCCCGCCTTAGATGTTAAAATAACACCTACATGTGTAAGCATAATGTTGCGCATATAACATGCATGCTTCTAGTTCTAGGAGATGTTACCTTGCCCATGGTATGTTAGTACTATGCCAACATCGTGATGCAGGAAAATATTTGTTTTCCGCGAATACAGAGCTTACCAATTGATATATTATTATAGAGGCGACATATTCTTTCGTTCATGAATATTGTGTAGTATTTTTTGCTCGGGCGTCTCTAAACAATTCCATCTCCATATCTCTTCGTGCTCCAACTGACTCCCAACTCAATTTTCCACTACCTATATTCCACCCTCCCACATTTAATTGATATCCTTTAAATAAAAATGTATTTTTATGGTTGTATTTGGTAGCGCTAGTCTAATGGCCATATTTTCGTCTGGTCTATATATGCAAAGCCATTCGCTTCTTGGTTGTTCCTCCACCACATCGCAATGCGTCATCGTATTGCAATTTATCTTGGATTCGTAGTCATCCAGCAATGATGGGCTCACTGTTGCTAACTTGCTACATCTTACCTAGCACACAGAGAATATCCGCGGTTGAATGCCCCACACCATGCTGGTTCTGTTCACAGATGTCAGGTAATTGGACGGAAAGAACTATGCATGCCAGGGTTGCTCAGCTATGGCAACATAGTAATAAACTACACTGACAAGTAAAAAAGAAATGATATCACAAATTTGCATTAATATCAAAGCATTGAAACAATTCTATGTAATTCACACACCTAGGCATATTGTGGATTTTAACAACATATAAGAGCAATCTTTACATGTTAACTAACAACATATTTGGCTGTAAACCCTCTGATCTTTGAAACAGTCGAGCCAAAACCAAACTGCAGACAAGAAACTAAAATTTTAGTTTGACCTGTATTTTATCTTTGTTGCTCAAGCAACAAACAAAATTTTACCCAGAAATAATATAGATACTCCACTGATGAGGATGGTTGTAGACAGAAAGCAGCAATGCTGGTAGCATTTGGATCCCGTCTGAGATGCTCTTACAGTTTCTACGTGAAGTTGGGAAACTGCTGCTATGCTTGTTTCTTAGTCACAGGTGCAAGTACCATAATACATGATATGAGATTACACATTCATCTTTGCACTTTGGCTAACCTTGTTTGCCTACATTATGGTTTTCCATTTTGTGTATGCCTCTTGTCTTCTCTTGGTTACATTTTCCCTACTTTGCCATTATGTTTGTGTATGCCTTTCAATTTTCCTGGTTTATTTGAAGTTAATTCTGTGAATGGACTTGGTGTACTACAAAAAATGGAGCCTGCATAGTCAAATTTGTGTGTCTAAACTGTGCTATGCCCTTGATGATTGGAAGATTACTTGTATGAAGTTGTTTATTACTGTTTGCTTAGTTTGTTCTGATGTTTTCATATAAAGGTACTCAAAGCTCCTAAGATGGCGGATGAGGAACATGCTCAAACCTCTCGGAAGAGGGTTGCAGATAAACAAATCAACAAGGACAATCCTGAGCTTGATGATGACTCACCGGAGCAAGAGGGAGGAACATTTAAGAAAGCTAGTGAGGAAGTGATGGCAACCCGAAAAATTGTAAAGGTTCGGCGCCAGCAGCCGTCGTCAGCTCCTTCTTCCAATCCTTTCTCTGCAATTAAGTTTACCACAAGTGATTCCAGTGTTCAAGCAAGTATTCCTGTCTCAAAACCTCCACCTTCTGATGTCACAACGTCAAATGTAAGGAGCTCAACTGAGAAAGCTGATGAGGTCAGCAATGGAAGTGGGAAAGATGATGTCAAGACTGCAGATTCTAATGAGGTAGCAGAGATTCAAAAGGATGAATCGGGCCTGAATGAATCAAATGCAGAAAACAAGTCAAATGCGCCAATGGAAGCACACTCTTCACTTACTGAAACTGATAAGAAGGCAGGCAGCACAGAGGGTGGAACTGGTGAGGACAAAGTGCTGGTTGGAGAACCCAAGGTAGATAACAGCAAGACATCTGGAATCGAGGGTAAAACAGAAGATGAAGGGGTTAAAGTGAATGAAGGTGGAGATGAAGATAAAAGCAGCAAGGACGGCGCTGAGAAGAAAGATGAATCTGAATCAGGGACCAAGGATGAAGTGAATGAAGGTGGAGATGAAGATAAAAGCAGCAAGGACGGCGCTGAGAAGAAAGATGAATCTGAATCAGGGACCAAGGATGTATCATGTGAGCAGAAGAACGCTGATAATAAAGGGCAGTCATCATCACCGACACCTCTCTTCTCTTTTATGAATGTGTCAAGTGGCCATAATGCCTTCACGGGACTGGCTGGGACAGGGTTTTCAGCCTCATCATTTTCCTTTGGCTCAGCTTCTAAAGAAAGCACAAACGCTCCCCTATTTGGGCTAAAGAGTGACGGTTTGTCCTTCCCTTCTTTCAATATGGGTGGTACGAACAACAACGGGAGTTCTGTTCCATCGCTTGTCACTGCAGCAGAAGCACCAAAGAAATTCACCATGCCAGAGGTCCCAGTGGAGACAGGCGAAGAGAACGAGATGGCTGTGTTCACCGCAGACTCCGCAATGTACGAGTACCTCGATGGGGGCTGGAAAGAAAGAGGAAAAGGGGAGCTAAAGCTGAACGTCCCTGTGTCTGGCGGCGAGAGGTCCCGGCTCGTTATGAGGGCCAAGGGTAACTACCGGCTGATCCTGAATGCGAGCCTGTACGACGACATGGCGCTGAAGGACATGGAGAAGAAGGGCGTGACGTTCGCCTGCGTCAACAGCACCGGGGACTCGCCGACCGGGCTCACCACGTTCGCCCTCAAGTTCAAAGACACTGGCGTCAGGGATGATTTCAAAGCCGCGGTGGAGGCGCACAAGGCGAAGAAGGCCTCGGACGCGATGCCCAAGACGCCCGAGAGCTCCCCCAAGGTGTCTAATGACTGAACGAGACCGCCCTGGTTGCGCGTTTCGATGATGCGTATGCGGGTTGGATGGGGGAGAGGAGCTGACTGACATTCTCCCTGTTCATTCGGAGTCTAAAGTGCACCATTTTCTGTATTCTGTATCCCCATGTCGTGATGCCTTAAGATACATTTTGCATGCACGCGGTTACTTGGTTTCCTGCTGCCGTTTTGGAACGGTGGGTGGTCTGTTGAACATTTAATTGTTGAGTCACAGTTTTAGCTTAACCGGAGAGACGAGGGAGACTATTAATTACATCCTGTGGGCACCGATCTGAGCTATATTCAGTAATTAGTAATGTCCGGAAATCAGTCATTCATCAGTGGTGTATGCGTGTTTAGCTGTGTATTACAGCAGCTTTCTTGCCCGCTAACTGTCGGTTCATTTCCTCACATATCCCTTTTGTCTCACATATCCCTTTTGTAAAAGATGACGGTTTTTCTTGGACTACGACTATTTGGCTCCCGACCTGATCTGCTCTCGCAGTGAACAGTAAATTCAAAAAAATACTATAAAAATTCAAAAGAATCTGATTTTTTTTGCATTGAAGATGCTTAGGTGTGTGAGGTCCGCTCCAAATTCAACTCATTTGGACATCTGAGTAGCTCTCCGCGAAAAAGGCAAATTTAGGGTATGTGAAACTGTTCATCCATTGTTCTGACCCAATTTGTTTTCTTAAGAGTTACTCATATGTCCAGATGATTTGAAATTTGGAGAAGACCTCACACACCAAATCATCACCTATGCAAAAAAGAAATTCAGATTTTTTGAATTTTTAAGTATTTTCTTTTGAATTTCTCTTAACCGGATGTAGATGAGTCTGGGATCAGAAATGGTGTCGGGGATATCTAGCGACATATGCCAAAGCATGGCTTATCATGGAGGGGGTCAAAAGTACGTCACCGGGCTACGAAAGCGGGAGTGAGCGAGACCGCATACGCCTGCGAATCTTACCCAGGTTCGGGGCTCTCCGTGGAGTTAACGCCCCTAGTCCTGCTCTGCGGGGTCTCCACATGATCACTATGGTCAATAGAGTAGCTACAAGATTGCTCCTTGAGCTGTTCGGCTAGAGGAGGAAGAAGGGCAAGGCTAGCTCTACTCCCCTCTCTTTGTGGGTGTGTATGACCTCTAAGGTTCTGAACCCCTTGCATGGGGAAACCTGGGTGGTTCATATAGGCCTATCTTCCAGGGGTAAAATGGTAATCCGGCCGGGTGTACGACCCGGCCGTCGGTGTCTTTGGACGCCGGCTTCTCCGCCGGCTGCTGGGGCCCGCCGCGTGGTGGGTCCCGCCGGCTGCCGTGATCTTGGCCCATAGGTAGGGCCCACCGCCTGCTTTATACTGTAGCCTTGCTCCTGATGACGGAGGAACGTGGCTACAGTCCCGCCGCCTCGCGGGCGCTCACTGTAGCCACACCCCGTCTCATCTGGTTAATGGCGCACGGACTCCGAGGGAAGGACGGCCGCCTGCCAAGAGCCGGCCCGCCCTCGTCGCCGCCTGCTTGGGTCTCGCCGCCTTCTAGTGGCTCGCGGACAGGTAGGGCCCGCTGCCTGCGGGCCGTACCGACCGCCCGTCGTGGGAGCGTGGCTCCTCTGTCGTAGATGATGTCACGGACTGCGTGGCAACAGGGCCGCCCTGGGCCAGGGGTGTCCGCTTGGTACACCTGCACTGTGGCCATGCTCTGCCCTAGATTCGGGGGTGGCAAGCTGTACTGTAGCCACGCCTCGCCTCGTCATGGTAATGGGGTGCAAACTTTGAGGAGATAAGGGACCGCCTGACAGGAGCCGGCCCCTTCGTCGCCGCCTTCTGAGAGCCGGCCGCCTTCTGGCAGCCGGCCCGTCTGACCAGGCGGCCGGAAGCGTTGGTCTTTCGTCCGGGAGATGTGAGGGGCGCAGTTAGCCCCGATGTCTTGAAATACCATGGGGGGCTGATGAGGCTACCCGTGTTCATTTACTCCGACAAATGGATATTCGTTTTTCTTGTGTTTATTTTATATTGTCATGCCATTGCCGTTTTACCTTGCATACTTAGTTGGAGGTTACACGAGATCAAAGTGATCTCTTTGCGCCTTCCGATTTTCCTGTGCAAAATGGTGCTCCCTATGTTTGGATTTATTTATAAGGCTCACATGTACTTTAGGATAAATATGATCATAATTAAATCATCAAAATATGATTTATACTTCTAAAAATATATATTATGGTAAACTTTGTGACTCAAAGCCCACCTCGAGGTCACCTAGGCCCGCGACTTGAAGCCCACCATGTAAACTGGGGCACATCTCTACTTGAAGTACAATACGGAGCGGCTAACTTTGTCAAAAAAAACCGAGAGTGACTAACTGGAGGGTACCCCTTCGCGGGGGCCTCAAGCGGTCCATGCGCTGACATGTGGTGCTCCTAGCCGCCACCACGTGTCCCGCTTGAGCGCATCCGCAGGGACGCATTTTATATACTTCTACACGCATATTGGGG
>NC_041393.1:619997976-620020379 GCF_002162155.2 Triticum dicoccoides | reverse complement strand
TTGTTAACTCACGTGAAGCAAAATGTTTTGAAAATACATGAACAAAAGAAAACACAAAACTCTTAGGTTACAATAAGTGTCACACATGCAGTAATGCAGTGAGCCACTTGTCATCTCAAGAAGAGGTGGGAGTGACCTTTGCAAGAGGAATGCCCTCTAACTTGTGATTTCAGTACAAGACATGTATGTTTAGTAGATCCATATAAACCGGCTCGTGCCCATGTAACATTTTCCCTTGTCCATCTATAGAGGAGGTAGGGGCCTTCCGATCAGTATGCTCAATATGCCTCATAGCCTTTTAACACATCTCCTTACCGCATCTCTCAACAGTCAACACGCGGCACAATATATGTGCTACCGCAAAAACCCTAGCCCTCATACAAGGAAACCATCAGTACATTCCACAAAGGCGGGATGTAGCGCATCTCAAGGGTCTGAATCCGGGTAAATCCTTGTCTCGTGTGCACCCATTATCTATGTGTACACCCCATGATTATTATTGCTGAAAATTGCACTGACACTAACAAAATGCAAGGAAGCTTTCACTTTTGTATTCTTGTGGTTTTAAGAAACTTCTAGAACTCAGAAATTACATTAGAAAAATCAAGATGAAACTTCTCTGAAGACTAAACGATAAAGGGGGATCTGTGCCACTTGTCATAGGGCCTAGGGAGGGGTCATGCCACCCTACCATGTGGGAATCACATGAGTACCACGTGGGACCCATAGAGGTTTCCCATGGGGGTCTTTGGGTGCAACCCCCATATAGCCCTCACCACTCTCAAGTCTTGTATCCTATATATCTAAGTAGTTGATTCCCACTACTTCTATTTATCTTAACAAGCACACATGCCACCTCACTGCAAATGCCAACTCATCAAAAGTCCACCTCAACATGCATGATTTTTTTCCATCATTAATTGATTCTCACTACTTCTATTTATCTCAACATGCACGCGTGCCATCTCACCACAAATTTCAGATCATCAAAGGTCCACCATAACATGCATGACAAAAAAAATCATTATATTATGCTACTTACTATATTAAGTAAATATTTTTCACTAATACAATAATCAAATACAATCTATATATGGTATTTATTTTAGTTTTATTTCACATATTTTAAATTTAAATATATGTGCTTCATATAACCAAATCCCATTGAAATTGCAACCGATTCCCACAATAACGTGCATGATATCATCTAGTTTATCATGGAAGAAGGAAGATACTACCCAATCCAACCAGATTAAAGTAATAAGGGCCCATTACATTGGCTACCAACAATAGGAGTAGTACCAAACACTCGGCTAGATGTTGGGGATACATAGCAACGAGAGGGGAGAGTGTTGTCCACGTACCCTCGTAGACCGAAAGCAGAAGCGTTAGCACAACGCGGTTGATGTAGTCGTACGTCTTCATGATCCGACCGATCCAAGTACCGAACACACGGCATCTTCGAGTTCAGCACACGTTCAGCTCGATGACGTCCCACGAACTCCGATCCAGCAGAGCTTTGCAGGAGAGTTCCGTCAGCACGATGGCGTGATGACGGTGTTGATGATGCTACCGACGCAGGGCTTCGCCTAAGCACCGCTACGATATTATCGAGGTGGAATATGGTTGAGGGGGGCACCACACACGGCTGGGAGAGATCAACAGATCAACTTGTGTGTCTAGAGGTGCCCCCTGCCCCCGTATATAAAGGAGCAAGGGGGGAGGCCGGTCGGCCCCTGTAGGGCGCATCAGGAGGAGGAGTCCTCCTCCTAGTAGGAGTAGGACTCCCCTTTCCTACTCCCACTAGGAGGAGGAAAGGAAGGAGAGGGAGAAGGAAGGAGGGGGGGAGGAGGAAAGGGGGCCCGGCCCCCTAGTCCAATTCGGTTTGGGTTAGGGGGCCGCGCGCCCTGCATCCTCCCTTCCACCACTTGGCCCATGAGGCCCATTACTTCTTCCTCGTATTCCCGTAACTCCCTGGTACCCCGAAAAATATCCGAATCACTCGGAACCTTTCCGATGTCCGAATATAGTCGTCCAATATATCGATCTTTACGTCTCGACCATTGCAGGACTCCTCGTCATGTCCCCGATCTCATCCGAGACTCCGAACTACCTTCGGTACATCAAATCACATAAACTCATAATACCGATCGTCACCAAACTTTAAGCGTGCGGACCCTACGGGTTCGAGAACTATGTAGACATGACCGGGACACGTCTCCGGCCAATAACCAATAGCGGAACCTGGATGCTCATATTGGCTCCTACATATTCTACGAAGATCTTTATCGGTCAAACCGCATAACAACATACGTTTTTCCCTTTGTAATCGGTATGTTACTTGCCCGAGATTGGATCGTCAGTATCTCAATACCTAGTTCAATATCATTACCGGCAAGTCTCTTTACTCTTTATGTAATGCATCATCCCGCAACTAACTCATTAATCATATTGCTTGCAAGGCTTATAGTGATGTGCATTACCGAGAGGGCCTAGAGATACCTCTCCAACAATCGGAGTGACAAATCCTAATCTTGAAATATGCCAACTTAACAAGTACCTTCGGAGACACCTGTAGAGCACCTTTATAATCACCCAGTTACGTTGTGATGTTTGGTAGCACACAAAGTGTTCCGCCGGTAAACGAGAGTTGCATAATCTCATAGTCATAGGAACATGTATAAGTCATGAAGAAAGCAATAGCAACATACTAACGATCAAGTGCTAAGCTATCGGAATGAGTCAAGTCAATCACATCATTCTCTTATGATGTGATCCCGTTAATCAAATGACAACTCATGTCTATGGATAGGAAACTTAACCATCTTTGATTCAATGAGCTAGTCAAGTAGAGGCATACTAGTGACACTTTGTTTGTCTATGTATTCACACATGTATTATGTTTCTGGTTAATACAATTCTAGCATGAATAATAAACATTTATCATGAAACAAGAAAATAAATAATGACTTTATTATTGCCTCTAGGGCATATTTCCTTCAGTCTCCCACTTGCACTAGAGTCAATAATCTAGTTCACATCATCATATGATTTAACATCAATATTCATATCTGTATATGGTTAACACCCATAGTTCACATCGTCATGTGACCAACCCCCAAAGGGTTTACTAGAGTCAATAATCTAGTTCACATCGCTATGTGATTAACACCCAAAGAGTACTAAGGTATGATCATGTTTTGCTCGTGAGAGAAGTTTAGTCAACGGGTCTGTCACATTCAGAGCGTATGTATTTTGCAAATATTCTATGTCTACAATGCTCTGCACGAAGCTACTCTAGCTAATTGCTCCCACTTTCAATATGTATCTAGATTAAGACTTAGAGTCATCTGGATCGGTGTAAAAGCTTGCATCGACGTAACTCTTTACGACGAACTCTTTATCACCTCTATAACCGAGAAATATTTCCTTAGTCCTTACTAAGGATATTCTTGACCGCTGTCCAGTGATCTACTTCTAGATCAAAAAATCGTACTCCCATGCCAAACTCAGAGCAAGGTATACAATAGGTCTGGTACATAGCATAGCATAATTTATAGAACCTATGACCGAGACATAGGGAATGACTTTTCATTCTCTTTCTATTTTCTGCCATGGTCGGGTTTTGAGTCTTACTCAACTTCACATCTTGCAACATAGGCAATAACTCCTTCTTTGACTGTTCCATTTTGAACTACTTCAAAATCTTATCAAGGTATGTACTCATTGAAAAAAAATCTTATCAAGCGTTTTGATTTATCTCTATAGATCTTGATGCTCAATGTGTAAGCAACTTCATTGAGGTCTTTCTTTGAAAAACTCTTATACAACTATCCTTTTATGCTATCCAGAATTTCTATATCATTTCCAATCAACAATATGTCATCTACATATAGTATTAGAAAAAATGCTACAGAGCTCCCACTCACTTTCTTGTAAATACAGGCTTCTCCAAAAATCTGTATAAAACCATATGCTTTGATCACATCATCAAAGCATATATTCCAACTCCGAGATGCTTGCACCAGTCAATAGATGGATCACTGGAGCTTGTTCACTTTGTTAGCACCTTTAGGATTGACAAAACCTTATGGTTGTATCATATACAACTCTTCTTTAATAAATCCATTAAGGAATGCAGTTTTGACATCCATTTACCAGATTTCATAAAATGTGGCAATTGCAAACATGATTTGGACAGACTTAAGCATCGATCTGAGTGAAAAAATCTCATCGTATTCAACACCTTGAACTTGTCGAAATTTTTTTTTGCGACAAGTCGAGCTTTGTAGATAGTAACACTACTATCAGCGTCTGTCTTCCTCTTGAAGATCTATTTATACAATATGGCTTGCCGATCATCGGGCAATTCCACCAAAGTCCATACTTTGTTCTCATACATGGATCCCATCTCAGATTTCATGGCCTTAAGTCATTTCGCGGAATCTGGGCTTATCATCACTTCCTCATAGTTCGTAGGTTTATCATGGTCTAGTAACATGACTTCCAAAATAGGATTACCGTACCACACTGGTGCGGACCGTACTCTAGAAGACCTACGAGGTTCTGTAGTAACTTGATTTGAAGTTTCATGATCATCATCATTAGCTTCCTCACTAATTGGTGTAGCAATCACTGGAACTGATTTCTGTGATGAACTACTTTCCATTTCGGGAGAAGGTACAATTATCTTATCAAGCTCCACTTTCCTCCCACTCACTTCTTTCGAGAGAAACTCCTTCTCTAGAAAGGATTCATCTTAGCAACAAATATTTTGCCTTCAGATCTGTGATAGAAGGTGTACCCAACAGTTTCCTTTGGGTATTCTATGAAGACGCACTTCTCCGATTTAGGTTCGAGCTTATCAAGCTGAAGCTTTTTCACATAAGCATCGCAGCCCCAAACTTTAAGAAACGACAACTTTGGTTTCTTGCCAAACCACAGTTCATAAGGCGTCGTCTCAACGGATTTTGATGGTACCCTATTTAAAGTGAATGCAGCTGTCTCTAATGCATAACCCCAAAATGATAGTGGTAAATCGGTAAGATACATCATAGATTGCTCCATATACAATAAAGTGCGGTTACGACATTCGGACACACCATTACGCTGTGGTGTTCCATGTGGCGTGAACTGTGAAACTATTCCACATTGTTTTTAAATGACGGCCAAACTCGTAACTCAAATATTCTCCTCTACGACCAGATTGTAGAAACTTTATTTTCTTGTTACGATGATTCTCCACTTCACTCTGAAATTCTTTGAACTTTTCAAATGTTTCAGACTTATGCTTCATTAAGTAGACATAATCATATCTGCTCAAATCATCTGTGAAGGTCAGAAAAATAACGATACCCGCCACGAGCAACAACAATCATTGGACCGCATACATCAGTATGTATTATTTCCAACAAGTCAGTAGCTCGTTCCATTGTTCCGGAGAACGGAGTTTTAGTCATCTTGCCAAAAAGGCACGGTTCACAAGCATCAAATGATTCATAATCAAGTGATTCCAAAAGTCCATCTTTATGGAGTTTCTTCATGCGCTTTACACCTATATGACCCAAACGGCAGTGCCACAAATATGTTGCACTATCATTATCAACTTTGCATCTTTTGGCATCAATATTATGAATATGTGTATCACCATGATCAAGATTCAATAAACCATCAACATTGGGTGTATGACCATAGAAGTTTTTATTCATGTAAACAAAATAACAATTTATTCTCTGTCTTAGATGAATAATCATATCGCAATAAACATGATCTAATCATATTTATGCTCAACGCAAACACCAAATAACATTTATTTAGGTTCAACACTAATCTCGAAAATATAGGGAGTGTGCGATGATGATCATATCAATCTTGGAACTACTTCCAACACACATCGTCACTTCACCCTCAACTAGTCTCTGTTTATTCCGCAACTCCTGTTTCGAGTTACTAATCTTAGCAACCGAACAAATATCAAATACCCAGGGGTTACTATAAACACTAGTAAGGTACACATCAATAACCTGTATATCAAATATACCCTTGTTCACTTTGCCATCCTTCTTATCTACCAAATATTCAGGGCATTTCCACTTCCAGTGACCATTTCCTTTGTAGTAGAAGCACTCAGTTTCAGGCTCTAGTCCTGCTTTGGGCTTCTTCGCGGGAGTGACAACTTGCTTGCCATTCTACTTGAAGTTCCCTTTCCTTTCCTTTGCCCTTTTATTGAAACTAGTGGTCTTGTCAATCATCAGCACTTGATGCTCTTTCTTGATTTCTACCTTCGTTGATTTCAGCATCACGAAGAGCTCGGGAATCGTTTTCGTCATCCCTTACATACTATAGTTCATCACGAAGTTCTAGTAACTTGGTGATGGTGACTAGAGAACTCTTTCAATCATTATTTTATCTGGAAGATTAACTCCCACTTGATTCAAGCGATTGTAGTACCCAGACAATCTAAGCATATGCTCACTGCTTGAGCTATTCTCCTCCATCTTTTAGCTATAGAACTTGTTAGAGACTTCATATCTCTCAACTCGGGTATTTGCTTGAAATATTAACTTCAACTCCTGGAACATCTCATATGGTCCATGACATTCAAAAAGTCTTTGAAGTCCCGATTCTAAGCCATTAAGCATGGTGCACTAAACTATCAAGTAGTCATCATATTGAGCTAGCCAAACGTTCATAACGTCTGCATCTGCTCTTGCAATAGGTCTGTCACCTAGGGGTGCATCAAGGACATAATTCTTCCGTGCAGCAATGAGGATAAACCTCAGATCACGGACCCAGTCCGTATCATTGCTACTATCATCTTTCAACTTAGTTTTCTCTAGGAACACGTATAAAACATAGGGAAGCAACAACGCGAGCTATTGATCTACAACATTATTTGCTAAATACTATCAGGACTAAGTTCATGATAAATTAAAGTTCAATTAATCATATTACTTAAGAACTCCCACTTAGATAGACATCCCTCTAATCATCTAAGTGATCACGTGATCCAAATCAACTAAACCATGTCCGATCATCACGTGAGATGGAGTAGTTTTCAATGGTGAACATCATTATGTTGATCATATCTACTATATGATTCACGCTCGACCTTTCAATCTCAGTGTTCCGAGGCCATATCTGCATATGCTAGGCTCGTCAAGTTTAACCTGAGTATTCTGCGTGTGTAAAACTGTGTTACGCCCGTTGTATTTGAACGTAGAGCTTATCACACCCGATCATCACGTGGTGTCTCGGCACGAAGAACTTTCGCAACGGTGCATACTCAGGGAGAACACTTATATCTTGAAATTTAGTGAGAGATCATCTTATAATGCTACCGTCAATGAAAGCAAAATAAGATGCATAAAGGATAAACATCACATGCAATCAATATAAGTTATATGATATGGCCATCATCATCTTGTGCTTGTGATCTCTATCTCCGAAGCACCGTCAAGATCACCATCTTCACCGGCGCGACACCTTGATCTCCATCGTAGCATCGTTGTCGTCTCGCCAACTATTGCTTCTACGACTATCGCTACCGCTTAGTGATAATGTAAAGCAATTAGAGGGCGATTGCATTGCATACAATAAAGCGACAACCATACGGCTCCTGCCAGTTGCCGATAACTCTGTTACAACACATGATCATCTCATATAATAAAATTTAGCATCATGTCTTGACCATATCACATCACAACATGCCCTGAAAAAACAAGTTAGACATCCTCTACTTTGTTGTTGCAAGTTTTACGTGGCTGCTACGGGCTGAGCAAGAATCGTTCTTACCTACACATCAAAACCACAACGATATTTCGTCAAGTTAGTGTTGTTTTAACCTTCTCAAGGACCGGGCGTAGCCACACTCGGTTCAACTAAAGTTGGAGAAACTGACACCCGCCAGCCACCTATGTGCAAAGCACGTCGGTAGAACCAGTATCGCGTAAGCGTACGCATAATGTCAGTCCGGGCCGCTTCATCCAATAATACCGTTGAACCAAAGTATGACATGCTGGTAAGCAGTATGACTTGTATCGCCCACAACTCAATTGTGTTCTACTTGTGCATATAACATCTACGCATAAAGCTGACTCGGATGCCACTGTTGGGGAACGTAGTAATTTCAAAGTTTTCCTACGCACACGCAAGATCATGGTGATGCATAGCAACGAGAGGGGAGAGTGTTGTCCACGTACCCTCGTAGACCGAAAGCGGAAGCGTTAGCACAACGCGGTTGATGTAGTCGTACGTCTTCACGATCCGACCGATCCAAGTACCGAACGTACGGCACCTCCGAGTTCCGCACACGTTCAACTCGATGACGTCCCATGAACTCCGATCCAGCTGAGCTTTGCAGGAGAGTTCCGTCAGCACGACGGCGTGATGACGGTGTTGATGATGTTACCGATGCAGGGGTTCGCCTAAGCACCGCTACGATATTACGAGGTGGAATATGGTGGAGGGGGGCACCGCACACGGCTGGGAGAGATCAACAGACCAACTTGTGTGTCTAGAGATGCCCCCTTGCCCCCGTATATAAAGGAGCAAGGGGGAGGCCGGCCGGCCCCTGTAAGGCGCGCCAGGAGGAGGAGGCCTCCTCCTAGTAGGAGTAGGACTCCCCTTTCCTACTCCCACTAGGAGGAGGAAAGGAAGGAGAGGGAGAAGGAAGGAGAGGGAGGAAAAGGAGGAAAGGGGGCCGGCCCCCTAGTCCAATTCGGTTCGGGCTAGGGTGGCCACGTGCCCTGCCCCATGAGGCCCATTACTTCTTCCTTGTATTTCCGTAACTCCTCGGTACCCCGAAAAATACCCAATCACTCGAAACCTTTCCAATGTCCGAATATAGTCGTCCAATATATCGATCTTTACGTCTCGACTATTTCGAGACTCCTCGTCATGTCCCCGATCTCATCCGGGACTCCAAATTACCTTCGGTACATCAAATCACATAAACTCATAATACCGATCGTCATCGAACTTTAAGCGTGCGGACCCTACGAGTTCGAGAACTATGTAGACATGACCGAGACACGTCTCCGGCCAATAACCAATAGCGGAACCTGGATGCTCATATTGGGTCCTACATATTCTACGAAGATCTTTATCAGTCAAACCGCATAACAACATACGTTATTCCCTTTGTCATCGGTATGTTACTTGTCCGAGATTCGATCGTCGGTATCTCAATACCTAGTTCAATCTTGTTACCGTCAAGTCTCTTTACTCGTTATGTAATGCATCATCCCGCAACTAACTCATTAGTCACATTGCTTGCAAGGCTTATAGTGATGTGCATTACCGAGAGGGCCTAGAGATACCTCTCCAACAATCGGAGTGACAAATCCTAATCTTGAAATATGCCAACTCAACAAGTACCTTCGGAGACACCTGTAGAGCACCTTTATAATCACCCAGTTACGTTGTGACGTTTGGTAGCACATAAAGTGTTCCTCCGGTAAATGGGAGTTGCATAATCTCATAGTCATAGGAACATGTATAAGTCATGCAGAAAGCAATAGCAACATACTAAATGATCAAGTGCTAAGGTAACGGAATGGGTCAAGTCAATCACATCATTCTCTAATGATGTGATCTTGTTAATCAAATGACAACTCATGTCTATGGCTAGGAAACTTAACCATCTTTGATTCAACGAGCTAGTCAAGTAGAGGCATACTAGTGACACTTTGTTTGTCTATGTATTCACACATGTACTAAGTTTCCGGTTAATACAATTCTAGCATGAATAATAAACATGTATTTCATGAAATAAGGAAATAAATAATAACTTTATTATTGTCTCTAGGGCATATTTCCTTTAATAGATCCCAAGCCCACTATTCCCTTCCATCATTGATGGCACCACTCTTTGGTACTCATCATCGGACTTCTGCCTCTCTTCACTTCCCACATTCATTGGGGTTGCCGCCCTCCTATGCTCCTCTTCTAGCTTTATCCTCCGTCATCTCTAGTTGGCGACACCACTCTCAGCGCGCTCCTCGTTCGTCCGGCTCAGTACTTCGTTATCAACAGTAGATTTTCACCAATAGGAGTAGGTCTTCACCAGTAGTAATAGGTCCTCAGCAGCAACATTTGGCAAGGTGAGCACCCGACCCCTCCATACCCTTCTCCTCGACCCTGGCTCTCTGTCTAGATCAGTTCTTCACCACCACCAGTAATCTTGACTCTTTTTTTTGTGGAATAGTAATCTTGACTCTTGACTAGCCATTATTGTTGTCTATGAAATTGCTAAATGATTTTGAACCAGGTTGGTCTCCTATTAATTTCACTTATTCATTTGAAGGATGGTCATCGTATGGAGTGAGGCGAACACTCGGGTTTGACCAAAATTGTTTACCAACAAGTATGTGTTGGCAATCAGCCAAACACACCCTTAGATCCTTGACTTTTGAGGATGCAGCAAAGGACTTCTGAAACCATGATTGGTTTGGAGTATACAAATCTCTATTGAAGAAGAAATGAAATAATTTGAATTGACAAAGTATGGCATCTGGAACCTTTTTGAATATGAACGAGACGGGTGGGAGGTGGTATTACAAGAATAACACTATTAAGCAGGTTGTTGAATGGTCAAAGAAGGCTAGGTAAGTAAGTTGACATTTGCAGTTATTCTTGACATGAAGTCAACTCTGCGATGAGAAGTGGTTGTGGCAAGTTCCAAAAGCATGGCATTTACAACAAGGGCAACTTGACCATCATGTTTGAGGACATCAAAAGTGATACTCCTTCCGTTTCATAACGCAGTGCGTATAGATTTTTTGAAAAGTCAAACTTTGCCAACTTTGACAAATTTTATAGAGAAAACTATTTATACCTACAATACCAAATATATGAATATGAAACTACGTCTTATGTTGATTCTAATGATATATGTTTATCATTCTAGATGTAAATGTTTTTCTCGATAAGCCTGGTCAAATAAGTTTGTGAGGTTTGACTTTTTCAAAAATCTATATGCACTATAGTATGAAACGAAGGGAGTAACACATATCACTGGAATCCTCCAGCACTCTGGGCTCCATAAGATTTAATTTTTTGACACTGATGAGATACAAAATGGTGATTTGGACGAGTATCAAGATAAGTTTCTTGCCGTTGCAAAGAGGAAGGGGCTGGGGAGACTTCTAGATGACAAGAACAAGAATTCCAAGGCATCCCAATCTATGCAACAACAGATAACAATAAGTGAAGATATAGTTGAGAGGTGTCGATCCTCGTTTGAATCATTTGTTAAGAATGATGAAGTACTCAGTCACATATGTCATGGATTTGGTGGTTGCTTGTGGTACACCAGTACCGCAAAGGGCAATCTTCATTCTTACTGAATCGTCTGTGGAGTGAGATCGAGCAAAGGGAGATGTTCTTTCTTTTGAATGGCTCCGCGGAAAGTACAAAGTGCCATGTATATATGGGCGTCAGATCTCACATATTAGCCAAAGTTATGCTGCTCTTGTTCAATTTTCTATGTTTCACTAGAGTTAGGAGTGAAGTTGACATTCACAGGAGCCGAACTGGCCCTAAGAGCATCTCCAACACCCGTGCTGGAAAAATATAGTTTTTGAACGTGCGCAGTCGCTCTGGGCGCTCCAGCGGAGGCGAAAAAATGTGCGCGCGGCATAAGTGGTTCAGCCTGTGGGGCGAAACGCCCTCGCGCACCGCTTATTTTGTCCGTCCGATCCCGTGCACTGCACACTCGAGCGCCCGCGCCGCTACTTCCACCTACTGCCAATCCAGGCGCTGGCGCCGCCGTCCTCACCACCCCATTTGCTCCGGTGACCCGACGGCGCTTCCCCGGCCTATCCCCGCGCCGCCACTGGTTCCTTCGTCTCCCTCTAGTCGCCGCCGCCCCTCGGGCGCGCCATTCCTCCGGAAAACAGTGCCCGGCTGCCCACTGCCGCTAGGCGCCCACAAGGTGTTCGACAAAACGCTTGCAAGGTATGTATTGCTTCAACTTCACATTTTTACATGAATTTGATGCATGTTGTTTGTAGTTTTTATAGACTAGTTTAAATTCAATATTATAGATGAGTTCGTCATATGATTCTTTCGAAGAAGAATTTGATATTGAAGAGGAGGAGGACCTTACAATGATCCTACCTATGCACATCAATAAAAAGCCGAAGCACGGTGGTTTGGTTATGGGTCGGCAGAAAATTTAGAGGGATAAGATCGATGCGGACAACAGATTGATGAGGCACTATTTTGTGGATAATCCCGTGTACCCCGAGTCATACTGCCGGTTTAGGATGAGCACCGAGTTGTTCAAGCGCATTGCAGAGAAACTGGCGAGCCATGATCGGGTTTTTCAGCAAAGGAGGAATGCCGCCGGAGAACTTGGGCATAGCACCTTTTAAAAGGTGACAACCGCTTTGCGTATGTTGGCATATGGTATTCTGGCTGATCTATTGATGAACACTTGGCCATGGATGAGAGTCAAGCCATCATGTGTTTCAAGCGCTTCATAGTCGGAATTATGCAAGTGTTTGGCCCGGAGTATTTGAGATCTCCCAATGCTGAAGACGCCGCAAAGCTTTTGGAGATGAACAAAGCTTGCGGGTTCCCATGTATGCTTGGATCAATAGATTGTATGCATTGGAGTTGGAAGAACTGTCCTAAGGCATGGCATGGGCAATTCCACGACCAGAAAAAGGGTTCCACTATAATCCTTGAAGCGGTGGCCGATCAAGAGACTTGGATTTTGCATGCTTTTTTGGAATGCCTGGATCTTTGAATGACATCAACGTTGTTAATCGGCCACCATTCATCAATAAGATTGCAAATGGTGAACTGCCACCGGTGCAGTTTGTAGCAAATGGCCTTACATACAACTATGGCTACTATCTTGCAGATGGCATCTACCAAAAATGGCAAACATTTGTGAAGCCGTTGAAAAAAAATGAAAGGTAAGAAAAATCTAGATTTCCATAATGCTCAGGCGGCGGTCAAGAAAGATATGAAGAGAGCTTTTGGGATTTTGCCAGCCCAATTTGCTATTGTGACACTAGTAGAAAAAGGGGCAAATCTGAGACACATTAGTGCCAGTTTGATTTTGAGCCGGCACTAATGTGTCCATTAGTGCCGGTTCCAACGGCTAGCCGGCCGCTCTCATTAGTACCGGTTCGTGGTGAACCTTTAGCACTGGTTCGTGTCACAAACCGGTACTAAAGAGAGTGGTGGCAGGATGTTGTCAGTCTGGGGCCCGTCCAACACCTTTAGTACCGGTTCTTTAGTACCGGTTCGTGGCACGAACCGGTACTAAAGGTCGACGTACATAAACCCTTCGTCCACCCGAGCCACTCTGTTCTTCCCCTTTCCCCTCACTTCTTCTGTTCTTCCCCTCTCTTCCTCGAGCTCCTCACAAATTTTGCCCAAAATTTGTCAAGATTTGAAGGCCCCCATCCATTCAAATGATCATAAAGGTTAGCAACTTTGTCCTTTCAACTCTCATTGCTAGATTAGCTCTTGCAATGCTTTGTATAGTGATTAATTTGGGAGGAATTATATTTGCTAGTATTTGATTTATATGCAATTAGAGGTCAAAAATAACACTTAGTTTGCATATGTAGGTGTGGTTTACTTAGTGCCTTCTAAATCTCCGTCGTAACCACCATCGATCGCCCGCACCATCCCGTCGCCGGCACCACCTTGTGGTGAGGCTCTTGTTCATGAATGTTTTACATTACCAAATTGATGTTTGTGTGATTTGGATATATAGTTACTTGTATAATTGTCTTACCCGTACGTTGTTTGTTATACATAATGCCATGGTTTTGATATCCGTCCCCGTCGGCCCTCGTCCTTGTTATGATTCGGATGTGGTATATTCTCTTTTAAAACTAGTTGTTGCATTTCGTGTTTATGACAAATTATGCCCATCAAGTTGACATAGATATTTTTATCTAGGAGGTATGTGAACCGGAAATTCCAACCGACCCTATTGTCGAGAGGTTAAATTTAGTTGAAAGAGAAAACGAGTATTTGAAAGAAAAATTGAAAAGAATTGAGGGGGATAAGATGGAATTGGAGTTGCATATTGCCGATGTCGTCGATGATCACAAGATCAAGATGGAGAATATGAGGTTGAAGATTAGAAAGATTAGAAAATATGCCATTGATAGTGTGGCTTGGTATCATTATGCTGTTGGATCAATTGTTACCTTAGTTGCGATCTTGATCGCATTTGTTGTTGCATTTAAATTCTTTAGCTAGAGAGTTATTTGTATGTTGCATTTAATTAAGTGTTGTATATGAACTTGTATTAATTTGGTCTATTCGGTGTTGTGTATAATGAAGATATGAGCCGACAATGGATGTATGATGACCGATGCTCTTCCGGGTTCATTAATGGCGTGCATACTTTTCTACTTGCCGCTGAGGCAAACAAGCAGGTGGATGGTTTTATGCCTTGTCCATGTGCTGGCTGTAAGAATGGTCGCAATTACTCTACGTCAAGAACCATTCACGCCCACCTATTTGAGTCCGGTTTCATGCCCCACTATAATGTTTGGACCAAGCACGGAGAAAGAGGGGTTATGATGGAAGACAATGAGAAGAAGAGGACGACGACATCTATCCTGGCCATGGGTTCCCTGAATACGATGATACAACAATGGAGGAAGAAGCTGAGCCGGCAATGCGGGAACAAGCTGAAGAAGAGGCATCAGATGAGCCCGCTGATGATCTAGGTCGGGCCATTGCCGATGCAAAGAGAAACCGCGCAAGTGATTTGGAGAGGAAGAAGTTGCAGTGCATGTTAGAGGATCACAAGAAATTGTTGTACCCGAATTGCCAAGCTGACAAAAAAAAGTTGGGCACCACACTAGAATTACTGCAATGGAAGGCAGAGAATGGTGTATCTGACAAGGGATTTGGAAAGTTGCTGGTAATGATAAAGAATATGCTTCCAAAGGACAACGAATTGCCCGAGAGTACGTATGAAGCAAAGAAGGTTGTTTGCCCTCTAGGGTTAGAGGTGCAGAAGATACATGCATGCCCTAATGACTGCATCCTCTACCGCGGTGCGTACGAGGATTTGAACGCTTGCCCGGTATGTGGTGCATTGCGTTATAAGATCAGTCGCGATGACCCTGGTGATGTCAAGGGCGAGCGCCCCAGAAAGAAGATTCCTGCCAAGGTGATGTGGTATGCTCCTATAATACCACGATTGAAATGTTTGTTTCAAAACAAAGATCATGCGAAGGCGATGCGGTGGCACAATGAATGACGTAAGAAAGACGGAAAGTTGAGAGTACCCGCTGACGGTTCGCAGTGGAGAAAATTCGAGAGAAAGTACAGGGAGGAATTTGCAGGTGACCCAAGGAACGTATGGTTTGGTCTAAGCGCAGATGGCATTAATCCTTTTGGGGAGCAGAGCAGCAACCATAGCACGTGGCCTGTGACTCTATGTTTGTATAACCTTCCTCCTTGGTTGTGCATGAAGCGGAAGTTCATTATGATGCTAGTGCTCATCCAAGGCCCTAAGCAACCCGGCAATGACATTGATGTGTACCTAAGGACATTAGTTGAAGAACTATTACAACTGTGGAATGGAACAGGTGTACATGCGTGGGATGAGCACGGACAGGAAGAATTTGACCTAAAGGCATTGCTGTTCGTGACCATCAATGATTGGCCTGCTCTCAGTAACCTTTTAGGACAGACAAACAAGGGATACCGTGGATGCACGCACTGTTTGGATGATACTGACAGTATATATTTGGAGAATTGTAGGAAGAATGTGTACCTAGGACATCGTCAATTTCTTCCGAGCAGGCATCCCGTAAGAAAGAAAGGCAAGCATTTCAAAGGTGAGGCGGATCACCGGACGAAGCCTCGCCACCGTACTGGTGCTGATGTACATGATATGGTCAAAGATTTGAAGGTAATCTTTGGAAAGGGTCCTGGTGGACAACCTGTTCCGAAGGACACTGACGGACGTGCGCCCATGTGGAAGAAAAAATCTATATTTTGGGACCTGCCCTATTGGAAAGACCTAGAGGTCCGCTCCGCAATCGACGTGATGCACGTGACGAAGAATCTTTGCGTGACCCTACTTGGCTTCTTGGGCGTGTATGGGAAGACAAAAGATACACCAGAGGCACGGGAGGACCAACAACGTATGCACGGAAAAGATGGCATACATCAGGGTCAGGCCAGCTACGCTGTTACCAAAGAAGAGAAGGAAATCTTCTTTGAATGCCTGCTCAGCATGAAGGTACCGTCTGGCTTCTCGTCGAATATAAAGGGAATAATAAATATGGCAGATAAAAAGTTCCAGAACCTAAAGTCTCATGACTGCCACGTGATTATGACGCAACTGCTTCCGGTTGCATCGAGGGGGATTCTACCGGAAAACGTTCGATTAGCCATTGTGAAGCTATGTGCATTCCTAAATGCCATCTCTTAGAAGGTAATCGATCCAGAAATCATACCAAGGTTACAGAATGATTTGGTGCAATGTCTTGTCAGTTTTGAGTTGGTGTTCCCACCATCCTTCTTCAACATCATGACGCACGTCCTAGTTCACCTTTGCGAAGAGATTAACGTTTTGGGTCCTGTATTTCTACACAATATGTTCCCCTTTAAGAGGTTCATGGGAGTCTTGAAGAAATATGTTCATAACCATGCTAGGCCAGAAGGAAGCATCGCGAAGGGCCATGAAAATGAGGAGGTCATTGAGTTTTGTATTGACTTTCCTGACCTTAAGCCGATTGGTGTTCCTGAATCGCGGCATAAGGGCAGACTGGATGGAAAAGGCACGCTAGGAGGGGATCAAATAATATGTATGGACGGGCATTCTCTCACTGAAGCACACTACACAGTTCTATAGAATTCCGCCTTGGTGGCTCCGTATATGGAGGAACACAAGAACTTTCTACACTCCAAACACCCGGAGAAGTCTGATGACTGGATTACAGAAACGTGTCATGCACGATGGCGATATTGAAGATGGCCTATACTCGCTGTCCCAGTTACCATCTTTGAATATAATGACTTTCAAAGGGTACGAGATAAATGGGAATACATTTTACACGATCGCCCAAGATAAGAAGAGCACCAACCAAAACAGTGGTGTCCGCTTTGATGCAACAACCAACACGAGAAAGGAAACATATTATGGTTACATAGGGGACATATGGGAACTTAACTATGCAAGTGGTTTGAAGGTCCCTTTGTTTCGGTGCAAATGGGTCAATATGACACGAGGCGGGGTAACGGAAGACCCGCAGTACGGAATGACAACAGTGGATCTCAACAATCTTGCGTATGCAGAAGAACCATTCGTCCTAGCCAATGATGTGGCGCAGGTTTTTTATGTGAAAGACATGTCTACCAGGCCGAGAAAAAGAAAAAGATAAGGAAGCGAATGGATCATACGACGAGCCAAAGCGCCACATAGTTCTTTCAGGGAAAAGAAACATCGTGGGAGTGGATGACAAGACAGACATGTCAGAAGATTATGAAAAGTTTGATGAAATTGCTCCATTCGCAGTGAATATTGACCCGAGCATCCAGTTAAATGATGAAGATTTTCCATGGCTACGGTGCAAAGGGACACACGCGAAGAAAAAGTTTCACACCCAAAGATCCGAGATGTGATCGGCTTCACTATCATCACTTTCTTCTGTGTTTCACACCCAGGAGGGAATCTCTGTAATAGTTATGGTAGTTATGTGTTTTGGCATTTGAAACGCGAAGAAATTTTATGTGC
Organism: Triticum dicoccoides; assembly: GCF_002162155.2. NCBI lineage: Eukaryota > Viridiplantae > Streptophyta > Magnoliopsida > Poales > Poaceae > Triticum > Triticum dicoccoides. Next base: position 620,002,645 of record NC_041393.1, on the reverse strand, counting down.
AAACAAATTCTTTCATGCATTTACTATCTCTTTTGAAGTATCAGGGTTTCGGTCGAAAACTCATCTGTTACAAAGGCATTTCATTTTTTAAATAACCTAAGCATTACCAAATTGAATATAATGATAAAACACAATAATATTAAATATAAGAAAAAAGAATCACTGAAAATCTTTTTTCAAAGTTAAGTTATTCACAAATTAGTGATTCACACAAATTTCAAATAATTCAAAATTTAAACTATTCAAAATAGAAAACTACCGGCACTAATAGAAAGTTTGTAATTTTTTGTACCTAACGCAAAAATATTCAGAAAGAAACTCTAAATACAGCAAAAAACAACTCAAAAATAAATAAAACAAAAAAGCAAAAAAAATTAAGAAAATAAAAAAGCCTGCCTAATGGGCCAAAGCGGCATGTATACGACTAGAAACACAACCATCTGTTGGGCCAGTGCAGGCCCGCAAAGGCCCAGTAGGCCACAGGACAGCACTGAACAGGTAGGCCCAGTAGGCCTGCTTAGGAGAGGAGCTCGAGAGAGCTACCGCACTGGGGCTTATAAACCAGTGCGGTAGCCCTTCAACTAGAGAGGTGGGACTAAACTTGCCGCACCGCACTGCGCGAGCGCACCCCTTTAGTACCGGGCCGTGGCACCAACCGGTACTAAAGGGGGGGGGGTCTTTAGTACCGGTTGGTGCCCCCACCCGGTACTAAAGGGGGGCGCTTCCCGCCGCTTGGCCTGGCCAAAACAGACCTTTAGTACTGGGTCGTGGCACCAACCGGTACTAAAGGTCCATCCTATATATACAACAGTTGAAAAAATTCACTTTCCCTCTCTGTTTCTTCCCTCCGTCGCGCCGCCCTGCCCCGATCGACGCCATCCCCGTCGACATCGCCGCCCCTACCCCTCGTCGCCGACCCCGGCCGTCCCCGCCCCTCGTCGCCGCCCCCGTCGACGTCGCCGCCCCGGCCGTCCCCGTCCCCGTGCCCCGGCCGCCCCATCGCCGTGCCCCGCCTCGTCGTCGCCGGCCCGTCCGGTCGTCGCCGCCCCGTCCCGTCGCCCCGTCGTCGCCTCGCCAGTGAGCTCACCCCGGCCGCCATGTTCACACACCCACACATTACACACTACACACACACACATTATAGAATTTTTTTTCTGTTTTTTAGTTATAGAAATGTTAGAAATTATTCTGTTTTGTAGTTATATAGGTATTTTTAGAAATGTTAGTTAGATAGAAATGTTATAAATTTTTCCTGTTTTTTAGTTATAGAAATATTAGAAATGTTATAATTGTTTCCTCTTTTTTTAGTTATAGAAATATTTATAAAAATGTTAGCAATTTTTCTGTTTTTTAGTTATAGAAATATTAGAAATGTTAGTTATATAATCAGAAATGTTAGAAATTTTAGAATTAGTTTTAGTTAGATGAATTAGAATGATGTCAAATTGTTAGAATTTGCATATAGAATGTTAGATTAATTTTACTTTTTGCGGGCATATAGTATTTGTTCTCGACGATATGCCCGGCCTGCATCCTCGCCGTCGACCCGTTCGTGACGACGTCATGCTTCAGAGGACCCATGTCCGGGACTGGGCTCCGCCGGGCTGGCACTGGGAGGTGCTACCTGGAGGGGCGTGCCGCTTGGTGAGGAACCCGGCCTCGGGTCCCATCGTCGATCCTGATCTCCTTTGGTGGCGTTCGCGTGGGCCACATTCGGTGCAGAGGCAGCCGGCCCAGCCGGAGGTGGTGCGTCGCCGTGTCAGGGAGGAAGACGAGCACGTCCATCGCTACATGGCTGCTATGGACGGCGTCAGGTTCTCCACTACTTGGCAGGTTCTTTGGGCAGATGACCGGAGATATGATCCTGTGATGGTTCCTTCTCTTTGGGTGTCCACCGCCCGCACCCCAGGAACCGCGAGTGGCGCCCTAGATTCTTCTATAGTACTCGATCTTTATTAGGTACCTAGCCAGTGATGTATTCAATATATAATATTCGAGACGATGTATTCGAGATTATATATATTATTCGAGACGATGATGTATATTTGAGATTATATATTAATCGAGACGATGCATATATATTGCTAATTTATATGATTCAGTTTTTCCTTATTGATTGCATCCATGCATTGTAATTTGAATACTAAATTGTTCTATATTTCTTTTGTATTAGTTAAGTAAAAGCTATGGCGGACAATACCGGCAGAGATAGAGAAGAGGAATTGTTCGACATCATACGCAGCCCTGGCAGGCTAGATGATCTGAATGAAGCAGATGACGGCTCCCAATATCGGAACAATATCGGAGAGGGTGATGAAAAGATATTTGATCTCGACGACCGAGCCGATGAAGTCATGAACTATGATTCTGATTATGATGACACAAACAATGTTTATGATGACACAAAGAATGCTGATCTTCAAATAACAAAGACTACCGGCGAGGTATATTTATATAAGTAGGCATCTGGTGATCATCACATGTTTTTTTATATTTTAAGATATATGAACGAATCGATCTTCCTTCTTTTCAGCCCTCCGGGTCGAGCAAATCTGCTTCTTCAGATAGCAGGACAAAGTGCGGCCCAAGCAGATTGGTAAAGGATGGTGTAAAGTACAACATCGACTCCGTCAAACCTAGTGGCGAACCCCGGTCGCCTAAGAACATTGCAAACAAGTGGACTCGTCAGTGCGGAGTTCTTGTGAAGGACAAACTCCCGATCTCCATTCAAGAATGGAAAGAGACAAAGACTAAACGTCCAGGTGTTACTTGGGTCGACGACAGAGCCAAAAAAGACCTTTGGGATTCTCTGATGGAACATTTCACCCTACCAGATTATTTCACTAAAGCAGATGTGGACAAAGTGAAGGGCGCTGCTCTTAAGAAGATGGCAATTGCATTCAACACCCACAAGAAAACTGTATGGGCCAACTACCTCGCTGCAAAAAGGAAGACTCCAGAATTCATGGGAACACTGGAGAAGCAAAGAGAACACTGGGACGATTTCATGAAATTCAAGGATTCAGAAATATCTAAGGAACGGTCGATAAAAAACAAGGCCAATGTCGCAAAAAAGACGCAGTTCCATAGGCTGGGTCCAGGTGGCTACGCGGTGGCAATGCCTAAGTGGGATAAGTATGAGCAAGAGATGGAGGGTGCAGGGGTTACTCCGATTACTAGGAGCTGGCCCCCCAGGTGGAGAACTTGGTTCTATGCGCATGGGGGGCGTTGGACCCGAAGACAGGCCTGGTTTCGAAGAAGGCAAGTCTAAAAGGAGCCGAACAAAAAATACTTGACACAATAGAAGAAGCTCGAGCGGGGGTCTTCACGCCCAACAGAGAGAACGACGAGCTTACGCGCGCCCCGGGAAATCTTGAACACCCGGGAAGAACACGAGGCATGGGCGTTATTCCCTAGTATGAGGGATTTTTGGACTGGAATGACGACTACAGGTCCCGTGCAAGAAAGAAGATGGAGGAGGAGAAGAAGAGGAAGCTGGAGGAGGAGCAGAGGAAGCAGGACGCAGAATGCCTTCAAGGCCTAGAAGCAAGGCATGCGGACTTGGCACTCAAATTCCAGCAGCAGCAGCAGCAGATCGACTCACTTAGCCAGGAAAGGGGGTCTCAACAGCGGCAGCAGCAAGCGGATGATCGTCCATCATTGTATAGCACCGTACCATCCATGCCAAGAAGCAGCGTTGGTTCTGCCCCGGGCGACACACTGCTGGATACATACCACCCTATGGATGACATCATAGAGAACACAAACTGTGAGCTAGACTCCAAAATGAAGAACATATCCATGAAGGTGGCGGACGGCGTTGCTTTCACAATTACCCCTGAAGCAACCTTCCATTGCATCCCGATTCCAGAGGGCTATGCTCGTGTCATGGTTGATGAAGTGGTGGAGCCATATTCGATGCTAGTACTTAACATTGCTGGAGGTGACGGCGAGCGCACACTAGGAGATGCCGTACATCATATCATCGTATGGAGAAAGGATTGCATCATCTTTCCAAGTCCACCGACACCGCGTCGTCTGCCGACTCCTCCTCGAAGTTCGCCACCGAGTCAGCAGACTCCCGCTCCTCCAAGTCCACAAACGCGTGAGCCGACTCCTCCTCGAAGTCCGCCACCACCTCCTCCAAGTCCCCGAACGCTTGAGCAGACTCCTCCTCCTTCATGTCCGGCACAGCGTCAGGCCACTCCTCCTGCTTCAAGTCCGGCACAGCGTCAGCCACGTCAGTCGTCTCCGCCGTCTCAGCAATCGCAGAAGAGACACGCCGCAGCTATAGTGCGTAGCGGTACGAGTCAAGGTAGTACAGGAAGTACAGGCGGAGACAAGCGATACAAATATGGTCCAAGCCTCGCTCCTCTTCCTCAGAGGCCTTACGACATGACCGAGGAGCAAAACGCAGCCATACTGCAGGCTCAAGTGGACGCCCATTTTGGACCTAAACCGGCACCGCCGCCAAAGGAGAAAGTGCCTGAGAAAACGATTGACCACTTCATTCGTATGGCTAGAGCACCAGCTCCCAAGCCTGTTGACTCAGACTATGAGCGTTAAATCAGGAAGCTACATCGAGCACGGCTACAGAAGGAAGCGAGCTCGAGCTCGAGCCAACAAGCAGTTGGCAAAAAATGCGGGAAAACCGTTCCCCAGCTGGGAG
>NC_041393.1:619996020-619997735 GCF_002162155.2 Triticum dicoccoides | reverse complement strand
CTTGTTGTGCCAACAACACATGAGAGGAGTACGCGCGTCAAATATTATTGTGGGCAAACCGTTAGCGTTCCCCAGCAGGGCGATGTGGTAATAACGGAGGAGCATATAATGCAGGCTGAAATACTCAAGATCTCTGTTGGACAACTCCTCGAAATCGAGCCCATGTCTCCACTTAAAGAATCGGAAATAAAATGGAAATATGTCTGGGGGCCAACCTTTGGTCCATCCAGACAAGGTCAAGGACCTCCCAACGAGAATGTATGAATTGCATCAATGGTACATGAGCATTACCAAGATTTCCAATCGAGTGTCCCTCATGGTGAATGTCAAGGAGGAGCATTATTATGATGAGAAAGCTCTGGCCATTGAGTATCCAGAACTTTTTCAGTTATACAATCAAGATGCACTCGACAAGTCTATCGTCAGTTGCTATTGTCTGTAAGTGATTTATTTCTGTAATTTAAGTCTCAAGCTAATTATGTAGTGATAATTTTGATCAATCATTACATGTAATTATCCTCACTATATTCTTTTCTGTGGTATTATATGCAGGATGAAGATGTATGAAATGAAAAAATCTGGACGCTATGGCGTTGGGTTCATTGACCCAAATACCATTAATGAGGACATATGGAAGTTTCCATTTTATCAAGCAGGTGTAGAGGAAAGCATGGTAGAGTTCTTGAAGCGCCTCAATAGCAATGAAGATATACTACTTCCTTATAACTTTCCGTGAGTCACACTGTCTTGTACTACAAATTCTGTTTTTGCTTACTAGCTAGCTAGATGTTAATAATTAAGTGTATACGGTTTACGGTAGTTGATTAATTTTATGCATATGCCCGCTTATTTAAGACATGCAAACGTGTGCGCATGCAGTTGGCACTGGGTCTTGATAGACATTAAAGTTGAGAAAGGAAAAGTTGAATTACTGGACTCAATAACTAAAAAAGAAAATGACTTTACCATCGTGAAGGGGATAGTCAACAGGTAATTTCAATCATTATTAACTATATATATCTCGGCCTATTATTAGTTCGTCGTTTCCTGATATGAAGTATTTAATAACCCCTTTATTAATTTTCTTTGCCGGCGGGCAGGGCATGGGCAAAGTTCATCAAGGTGACTCCAGGCGAATGGAAACAAAAGTTGTTTTGGCATCGACCAAAGGTAAGTAATTAAGTAGTACTAGCTAGCTACCATCTCTTTAATTCTTGTTTCAGTATCATTAATTAATTATCATGCTTGATTAATCATTATCTGATTCAATTCCATTCTCGTAAAGGCCCTGAAGCAGGCGCCGGGGAATAATCTGTGTGCATTCTACGTTTGCGAGAACATTCGCATGATGACGTCCGAAAGGAGCAGATCTGATAGACAGGACATGGTACGTTTGTCAGAACACTATTCACACCATTATCGATATCTAGTCACACAACTAACACACATGCATATTGATCTCCTTCTTAACAGTTCAGAGAGGTGCGGGATAAGCTCCTACCATGGGACCGCATACTAGCACTTCAAGAGGAAATAGCCGGATTTTTGCTCGACCAGGTCATAAATCCCAAAGGAGAATACTATTACCCGCTACCTCCCCCATAAACCACTTGTCATCGTGCTCCGGAGGCACCAAGGAAACATATGTAGGAGAAATTGTATATGTATATACATGTGTATGTGTGAATAATGGTGTTGGTTGTGAGACATTCAAT
>NC_041393.1:619980847-619995530 GCF_002162155.2 Triticum dicoccoides | reverse complement strand
TTCTATACGTACGAGAAAATCTATTTATATATATGCATAACGTGTACAATTTGTAGTATCGTGAAATACCAGCAAACAAAAAAATGAAATGAAAAATAGAGCAAAAAACCCCCCAAACATTTAGTACCGGTTGGTGTTACCAACCGGTACTAATGTCCTACGCGCACACGAGTCTGGCTCGTGCCATGTGGTGTCACTTTAGCGCCGGTTCGTGACGAACCGGCACTAAAGGGGGGGGGGGGGGCTTTAGTCCCCACTCTTTAGTGTCGGTTGGCAAACCGGCACTAAAGGCCGTTACGAACCGGCACTAAAGGCCGGTTCTACACTAGTGTGAGAGGACCGGCTAGATTTTGGGATCAAAAGATCCTTTGGTACAGCATGCACGCTTGTGTGATCATGCATAACACGATCATTGATAATGAGCATGGTCAAGATTTAGACTACTCTCATTATGAGCTCTTGGGACATCCCGTGCGAGTGTGGCGGAGGGCTGCGAGGGTGGCCCGGTTTGTTGCCTCCTATCATGTCATTCGACGTGCCGAAACGCATGATAATCTTCAGAAGGATCTCATCGAGGAGTGGTGGGCATGGAATGGCCGACAAGACGCATGATGATTTGTATGTTTGATGTTGTACGTTTGATGTTTTAGTGTCGAACTATTTGTTGTATTGGAAGATAAACTATTTGTCTGAGTTGTAATAAAATGGAATTATTTATTGTTGATTATTTTTTATGTGTTTGATCTTCTTGGTTTTGTTTGGAGTGTCATATGTTGTTTGTGTTGGGCGTGCGCGCCGTTTTTTTGCAGCGCCAGCTGCAGCGGCTCGTGCGCGCAATATTTTCCTGTGGCCGCTGGAGCCAGCGCTCAACTGCGTGCAAAAACCGACTATTTCGACGTTGTAAAGCATTTTTTTTTGCGCGCCGCGCCTTGCGCGCCTGTTGGAAATGCTCTAAATCTCATAATACCAGTCAGGAAAAAAAATGAACGAGAGAAACTTAAAATTGTGTAACTAATAAACGAGATGGAACGATAGTGAAATTGATTGTATATTATTTTTTTATTGCCAGGTCCTCCCGTACGTGTATACAGTACGTACGTAGACAAGTGCACAAGCAGATAGAGTTGACCATGGAGTACATGCATGCATGCGACCGCATGGCCTATGGTCACCAGCACTTATTGCCGTTGCAGTAGTCGAGGTTGCACTGGTGCCTGCAATCCTTTTGTTGAAATTGACGCATGGTCATGCAGGGGCTGCATTCTGGGAAGAGGCAGTCGTCGCTGCATGACTTGTAGACTTCCGTGTGGCAGTCACAGCTGCCGTTGCACTTGGCCGTGCACTCCTCGATCTTCGGGATCGTGCACTGGTCGCAGCGGCTCTTCTCGTTGCGGCATTTCTCGTCGCAGGCCTTGGAATCTGGCAGAGCGGCTTTGGCCGCTGTGCACGCTGGGTAGCACTCTCTGCTACAGATATTGCATGGCCGAGGTGGATCCGGCACGGGCGCTGGCGGTATCGCCTCCGGTGGTGGTGGTGGTGTCGCCTCAGGTGGTGGCGGTGGCGCCTGTGCCGGTGGTGGTGGTGGTATCGCCTCTAGTGTTGGTGGCGGCGCCTGCACCGGTGGTGGTGGTGGCATCGCCTCGGGCGGTGGCGGTGGCGCCTGCGCTGGTGGTGGTGGTGCCGGACCAAGGGACGGACAGCGTGCCAAGGAGGGTATGACCAGCAGGGCGAGGGTAGCAGCGACGGCGGCCAGCCTCAGAGTGAGAGCGGCTGCACCTGAAGCCATCGCGCCGTCGACACGGCCGGCAAGCGAAGGTAGGCTAGAGCTAGCTAGAGAAGAAACTCGAGAGAACTGTAACTGGTGTACTCTACGAAGGAGCCGGTGACGCTTCTTTATAGACAACAAGCTCGACGTGCTACTTGCTAGCCATCACTGAAAGATGCGTAGATTTGTTACTGTCTAGTGTCTACGTAAACTGCACGTTGAGATCTGCGCAAAGCATGCATACTTGCATGTTACTGCTACGCATCTTGACCGGGCACGGTCCACGCCATTACAAGTTGACTTAAAAAAAAATCACTCAAGTTGACCAGGCACGGCTCTTCGATTGGATTCCACAAGACAAGCTTGATCTTACCCATTAGTTTGAGTGAATAGGCATGGTTGAAATCGTGTTTTTTTTTTGAAGCAGTTGAAATCGTGCTTTGATTACACCCTATGACAAATCCACCTTACAAATCCATAGAAGTAGTACTGTTTTTTTTTTGTGAAGCAGTTGAAATCGTGCTTTGATTACACCCTATGAAGCTATAGTATATATTAGAGGCTAGAGCCAGAGCATGGCATGCAGGGGGGTTGTTTTGTCGATTGGAGGGGTTACCCTTGGGCCTTGGTATACATCTGAAAGGGCAAACCCCTCTCTCGAGATTAAAATTCTACTACCTTGCATTTCCATGGAGGGGTGGCTCTAACTAGAACAACTTTGGAAAGGGGTCATTTTGCTGTTTTGCATTGCTATAGCTTCCAATCCTCCACCACCTTTCACCCGCAAAAAATAAATAAAAACAAATAAATAAATCTTCTAGCACCTTATTAGTACTACCTCCTTGTTTTTACTCCACACATTATTTATCTTAAGTCAAAAACTTTGTAAAGCTTGACCAAATTTATATTAAAAAATATCAATGTCTACGATACACATTAAATATAATATGAAATATATTCCATGAAGGACCTATTGATACTGATTTGATCTTCTAAATGTTGATATTTTTTTTATAAACTTGGTCAAACTTTCAAATGCTTGACTTAAGACAAACCAAACATGCACACTACAAAGAAATGCACAAAGTACATCCTTTTGTGCACAAATTGGTTGACGAATTTCAAGGGGGTTGTGCAAGACCGAAATCCTAGGGTAAAGTTTGGTTTGACACTTTCCAGATATTCCACATATATAATGCATTGCAATAGGTCTGTTTCGGTTCTTCCTACTAATTAAGTTATTGTGTCAAACGAAAATCTGCATATCTATATTTGCCAAAACAAGTCTGTTACAGGCCGACACGGTATAAGTAATTTAGTATCTCTTCTCCACTGAGATCCAACCAAAATAGAAAGTCAACATATCTTGAAGTCGAAGGCAACTTGTGACATGAACGGCATAGATCTTAACTTGCAAGTTGGTACGGTTTGTACAGATATATGTACCTTGGCTATAGTTTAGTACTCCCTCCAGTCCATATATATGGCCTTTCGTATTTTTTGGTCAAACTTTGACCATCGGTTTAACTAATAAAAATACAAGGTATATACCTTAAGAATTATAATATTGTGTTTATATTCAGAAGATGTCTCCAGCAGTATATACTTTTTAAGGAACATAAGTATAATTCATTTTCCCGGTCGAATTGATGGTCAAAGTTTGACTCCAAATACGAGGGGATCTGGTATGGGGGCCTTTACACGCTTCTAGGATGAAGCACGTATCAAGAGAAATTTGAAAAACATGAAAAGTTTAAATAAGTTTGCAGATGCAAATATTTATGTCATATGTTTTTTCGACAAAGGGTAGATTTTATTGGCTCAAAATAGAGCATCAGAAGGATACATAAGACAATGAGCACATACCCGACTTCTGCATAGTTAGGATGCACCCAACCAACACCAACACAAACATACCAACAACTAGCAAAGTCATCAAGGACCAAAGCTATGCGTGGGCAAGAAAAAAAGAAAAAAAAGCCCAATGTGATCAGACACATGATCGTCAAACTGCAACAATGACCATATCCGCACCAATCATCTCATGACATCACAAAAACAACGAGATTCTTCAACAGCAACGCCTTTAGGAAGGGAGCGATACTCAAGCGTTGCCGTCATCAGACTCAACCACCAAGGCTGGAATCTAGGTTTTCACCTTGAAGAATCAATCCAAGTATATTCAAGAAATGGCTTCAACGAGATAACGACGTAAAAACTCAACTTTCCAGGTATAACCAGCTTGACTCGGACTTAGGCTTTCAACCAAGAGCTCAAGACCAGATGCTGGGGTAGCACCACCATCGAAGTCACTGAAGTGTTGTCGCCACCACTTTCCTGCAATCCTAGCAGCTACATGTGGTCGCCACTACTGCACAACCATCCAGATGCATCAAAAGTCTTCGTCCATAATTTGCATCTCATCGCCGAAGTCAACCACTGGATCTTGAGAGATGGACGCTCCCGAAGATCTGTCGGTGACTAGCGTTGTCATGGATCTGTAGTAGGCCGGCCAAGGCGAATCGCCTACCAAGGAAGCCAGATCGGGGTGCAGGGCCATGACAGGCCAAGCTGATGCAGCACCAGTGCCTCCACACTGCCGCCATGAGCTCACGCTTCATCGCCGGCTGTGCATCTAGGCTGTCGTGTGAGCCCCCGCTAGAATGAACGCCCCACGCGCTGCTCCAACCCAGCAAAGGGGGGACTGGTTCCCACCGCCACTAATAATGGCGGGCGGGCTTTGCCCGGTGATGCTCGGGAAGGGGATGGAGAGGTGGATGTGCGGGCAAGGTTTCTCTCCCGGGTTGCTCGCGGGAGAGCGACCCGGGAGGCCCTCGCGTTCCGTTTCCGCTTGTCCGATTCGCACATGTGCCAGATTCATCATACGTATACACGAAAAGTTGGTACAATAAGAATGGATATGGCCTTGTGATTGTACTTGATTGTGTATATATTATTATCAGGTACTCCCTCCGATCCATATTATTCGTCTTAAATTTGTATAAATGTATGTATCTAGACAAATCTAAGATAAGTAATACGGATTGGAGGAAGTACATCCTTCCGTCGATACATGCAAGCAAACACAGTTGACCATAGAGTACATGTATAGCCGGATAGTCCGGCCGGTCAGCACTCAACACTGGCTACCATAGGCTATGGTCCCCAGCAGTTGCTGTTGCAGTAGTTGTCACAGTCGTTCTTGCAGCTTTTGCCACGGCTGTACGCGCAGTAGCTGCATGTATTGTAGGAGCATTCGGAGTTGCATGACTTGTCGGCTTCAGCACTGCAGTCACAGCTGCCCGTGCAGACGGCCTTGCACTTTTTGATCGCTGGGGTCTTGCACTCCTTGCAGCGGCTCTCATCGTTGTCGCATACCTCTTTGCAGTCCATGGAATGGGAGGCTTGGCACGCCGGGAAGCACTGTACGCGGCACTCACCGCATCCGAGCCGTGGTCCTAGCCCCGGACCCAGCGCAGGCGCTGGCGGTATCGCCATCAGTGGTGGTGGTGGTGCCTGCGCCGGTGGTGGTGGTGGTGGTGGTGGTGCCTGCGCCGGTGGTGGTGGTGGTGGTGGTGGTGGTGGTGGTGGTATGGCCTCCGGTGGTGGCGGTGGCGCCTGTGCTGGTGGCGGTGGTGCCGGGCCAAGGGAAGGACAGCGTCCCAAGGAAGGTATGACCAGCAGGGCGAGAACGGCAGCGACGGCGGCCAGCTTCAGAGTAAGAGGGCCTGCACCTGACGCCATTGCGCCGTGGACACGGCAAGCAAACCTTGAGCTAGCCTGAGAAGAAACACGAGAGAACTGTAGCTACTGGTGTACTGAATGGAAGGAGCCGGGATGCATCTTTATAGGCACCCAGATCTAGGTGCTAGTCATCACTGAAATATGCGTAGATGTGACATCTATGTAAACTACTCAATGCATGCATGTTACTACGCCATTCTAGAGGGTTGACATCTGCGCAATGCATGCATGTTACTCCTATGGCTATTCATAGTGGGCAGTAACTTATTCTCATGTCATGCATTTTTTTTCATGGTAATACTGTCTCATTTATATCATAAGGATCATAGTATAAACCATGTACATACCGACCTGGTAAAATTAAAAAGACATTCGAACGCTAGCCTTTACACATAAGAATATCAGCCAAGAAGTAAAAATACAAACAAGAAGACCGAAGAATCCTTTGAGCTTGACATCAAAGCTCGTCACATCCAAGGTGGCTCACCAATAAAGACAAAGCCATTTCTGTTGAACGAATCAGATCGGAGCAACACCCCGGACACTCCGGATTTGGCACCCCTGCATGACTAAGACGCCGGAGGAGGAAACCATACGAGCCTTCCACGAACCACAAACCCAGCACACGATCCATGCCGCCGATGCAGATCACAATCTGCATCTACTCCTGGACTACCTCCTAAGCTCCGCGCGACGCTGGAGCAAACGCCGTCGCAACGACAGAGTCCGAGGACACAGGTCCGCCACAAGGATGCCGCTGTCGCACCATCATTTTCTTGAATAGACTGGTTTCCAAATCCAGCCCCCATGTGGATTGCCTCGTCAAGAAGGATCTGAAGAATTTTCATTCGGTGTTGCCATCGTCATTGTCGTAGCCAAGACGATGAATAGCCCAAAACCTAAGCTACTTAATGCCTAAAACGATCCACGCGCGTGGTTCCGGTGACCCCCACACCACCGCCGACCAAGGTCGTCGGCAGAGGGGAGCCATCGGAGGACGGTGGCGGAGGAAAGTGCCCTGGCAGCTGGAGGCGAGATCGTCTTTCTTTCTTCCAATATGTATGTTCCGTCACTTTTAGGGGTCAGTTTTGGAGATCCCCTCAGTTCAATATTATCGACCAGTGTCATGCATATGACACTACTCTGTGTTACTACCTTCGTAGTGTAAAGTATCATAGAAGTAATATCATAGATGGTTGCATTTATTAGGTTATAGGCTTATTTTTCTTGGGTTGTGTTATGTTACGATAACATATTGTTAACATTTGCCACATGAGTAAACTTATATTAGGATGTGTTATGTTACTGCTTCCTCCTTTCTGTTTTACATGGTTTATCTCAAATTTTTTCGTTTTTCTGAGTTAAAGGGCTCATCTCCGTCTCCTATTGACATTCCGAGGCGCATCGAATATTTGCATGCCATAATTAAAAAGGAACTCACCAATGCATGTAATGTTACTACTCATCTAGCAAACAATCATGCATGCACTGCAATTAATTCAAATTAATGCATCATTTAATTTGAGTAGCTTTGTAAAGTACGATATACATTCCTTCACTCACCATCTATCTTGGGTAATGAGATTTTTTATTTAAGCTTTGTAAACCGGAGGGAGTAGATAAGTTACTCCCACTATGACTACTAGTAGAATGCCCGTGCGTTGCCACGGACATTTCAATTTTGTTTTATTGCATATATATACATGTATTATTGCATAAAACTCTATGAAATTTTGGTCCCTTCAAACATCGCCTCGACACCCTTTTAATGGATTACTTTTGTCCATCCCCATCCCTCTCATCTCCAAAACTAAAAATATTTAAAAATACGTGCAAGATATATACGAAGAACAACAATTATTTGTATGCATCTCTTCCCATTTTGTAGAACTCAACAAGTTTTCAGTCTAGTCCATCATAAAGCTTTGTCAAGCGACATTTTTAAAGCATCATCCGAAGGCATGAGGTTTTATCTCTGATCTAAAGTGAACAATAAACATATATTAAAAAAGCTCCATATACAATTGGTCGTATGCTAAATGCAAGCATGTGCTCATTTTTAGTCGGGAGTGAGTGGCATTATGCTTTTTAGTAAAGTGAGTCGCATCTGAATCCTTGTTCAAAATGACTTGTTGGGTTGGTGATATTTTTCACTAATATAAAAAAATATGACATTTCTCTCATAGCATAGAGGTGATTTTCCCTATAAAAAAGAAAACATCCAATCCTTTTCTTCTTATCTTAAAAAGCAATTCACTCTCTCACTCTATCACCACACCGCGCAACACTCACTCACTTCTCATTCCCCCGGCCTGTTCTCCTTGCCATGGCGTCGCCGCAGCCACTGTTGTCTTCCCTTGATACCACGACATCCGGCATGTACGTTCCTCTCACCATAGTCTCCCCATCCGCCCAGTGTCGCCCGCCCCCTCCTATGTATCCAAAGCCGGTTCCCAATGCCAAGAAATGTACACCATCACAGCAGAGGGCGATCATTACATTTTGTTTTTGCATCCATGGTATACGCAATGATATATATCATGTGATGCTTTCGCCTCTTTTTCTGTTTCCTTGTATCAATATTGCAAGGTTGTTTTTAGTTTTCAATAAAATTGTTGTCATTTTTTGTTGATTGCTAATATCTTACTTAGAAGGATGCATTTCAGCCTCAAGATAGCTAATATCTTATTTAGAAGGATGCTTGCATTTCTTGTTTACTGATAGACAAAGCATCGGTCGACGCAGGTGTGGGGTCCAATGGATCCATGGTGCTTCCCTCGGCGCAAGCCCTTCGACATGGACGACCACAGTGACGGAAAGGATGACGAGGCCAGCGGAGTTGAGTCCTACGGAGCAAGATCGATCTCTAGTTACAGAGAAAAACATGTATAGTAAATAGACACGAAAAGGATATGTCAGGTTATCCAAAAATAAGATAAAAGGTTGCATGGAGCAGCTAAACCATGCAATTTCTGTTCATGAAGAAATCAACTCTTCGGACAAGCAATTTGGACCATGAACAAGCATATCAGTTCATTTTAGAGCATGAACTCCAAAACCAAGTATGAAGACACTTCAACATGATTCCAGGTGCTAATCAAACCAGATACATGGAAATAGATAAAGTTCACTTTCCCTTGAGTTGAATATTTTCTTGCAAATTCTTAGATAGAAACACTAATCAGGATGTAGATTTCAATCAACGGAAATCATAAACCAGAAAGTACATTTTCTTAACCAGCAGAATATCAATCTACAAATTACTATTTGTGGTTCATGGGATATCGTTCCACAAGTTAAAATTCATTCGAAATCCAGAACCAACACTACAAGCACAACATTAAGTTTATGGGTTCAAAATAGCAGGTACATCAAAAAGTATGTACAAATGGCCTTAACTTCAAAGAAGAGATTAAGATGCATGCCGCAGTATCTAAGTTCCAGCAAGTGTGCGCAAACACTATCATAATTAAGTTCATTTCTTTTTTTTAGAAATGACAGCAGTAGAGACTCCCACTGTTAAATTAGGTTACAGAAAATTAATTTTATTTCTCTTATCAAGGAAAAGAAATCAACAAGCTAATTAATAGGGCAAGGGAACTTAAATTATTTCAAAGGCACTTATTTGCTTCAGATGACATCTGTTACTGCAAAATTATTGGCCAGGGAAATGAGAGGAACAACTCTAACAACACAAGATCCACGGAGGCTCGGGAAGTGAGAGAGTAGGGGCGCCAGCAGCACGCAATCCATGGCGATTTGGGGAGGGAGAGAAGGAGCAGTGTGGATGTGACTGGTTGCAGCCCTTGCAGGGCGTGGAAATAATTCAGTGAAGGGGAAGGGGAAGCTACCAAGTCCCTTTTTAGGGGTAGAAGATATGCAAATAATTCAGCAAAAAATACAATCCTACGTACAGCTTTGTTAATATCCTCATAGTAGGGGGGTGGGGGTTAGGATTGGTTCAGGCATACCTTGGCTAATCATGCAACTTTTATCCATGAACCAAAGTTCCTGCCCGTGTAAGTTTAACATACTTGCAAGCTCCTCCTATAGGAGTTATTAGTACAATAAGCGAGCAGTATTATTGTTGTGGTAATTTTAAATGAACCTGGGGAAAACTGACAAAGCATTTTCGTTCACGTAATATGAGGGTTATGACAGTTGACGTAATATGAGGGTTATGACAGTTCACGTGATATGAGGGTTATGACAGAATTCAAGAAGCCTAATCATACAGCTGAAATGCTCTTTCAATGTTGTTGGTCCCATGAACCATGAAAAAAATCCATCTACGGATTTTTCTTCATGCCAGAACCGCATGGTTCATTAGACTGGGTATATGATATGTAGTGTGCAGAGTGGATATATGATATGTAGTACACGGGGTGGGTATATGATATTTAACAGCGGTCTGCATAGTATACTACATATCATATACCGAACATCCAGATCTCTGTCAGATATGACTGATATAGAACTACGAAAATATGTGCCCACGTTGCAACCCAGGATTGGCCAAATATTTCATAAAAAGCACATCAACATTTTTTTACAGTCAAATCAGTCTTGTTTATTTTCCTCCACCATCTCCAGCTCACAATCCCCCGGCCAAGCCTCCCACACTCACACTTCTAACACGTAACCATGCAATTATGCTAACATGATATCATGATTCCTGTAGTGTTTAGAAATTATAAGTGAAAGGCACATCTTAATTCTCCTTCTCTGGCTCCCTTCTCCTTGGTTCATTTTTTCCCTTGAGCTCCGCATTAAATTTCGGCAACAAGGTAGATTTTAAGGCATGAGCAAGCAAGTAAAAATTAGTATCTTGACAAAGTTTGAGTAGAAATCTTATTTTAGTACAAGGGGATATTTTAGTAGCTTCAGAACAAATTCACAAGAAGGAATTTTTGTTGCTTCATAGAAGTTTTAGTATGAATACGAAATAGAAGTAGTTGTCCAGATTCTTGAACGATAAGCAGCCATTCTTGTGAGCTAAATAAACTATGTCATCAGCGTAACATTGTTACCTGCAAAGTAACCAGCAGCGACATCATTGTTAATCCTAGTATTACAGAATAATGAATGCATCAAGCTTGTTGAAGTATTTCCACCAACATCTTTTGGATCCAAGTGTACTTCAGATTATTGTTGTATATTTTACTTCTCTAAACAGTTCAACTTCACTTTATTGTTGTATATAGTTTACTTCCCTAATCAGCTCGACCAATAATATTATCAGTGGCCCAGTGAAAGAGTTATTTGGTTCATTGCCCGTCTGAATATGTAGTGGCCATCGAATTGGCATAGCAGAGGTTGAGTGTTGTACTTGTATTAGCAAAATATAGTTGAATCTTCTGCCGTAGCAAAACATAGTGGCCATCAAATTGACATAACAGTGGCCATCCAACTGAGATAGCAGAAATACTATTTTTTTAATGGAACAAAATACATCTGTAGGAACATTATATAGTTGTACACATTCAGGAGTAATTTTCCCCGTATAAGATTGCCCTATAAGGAATAAAATATAGTTGTATTTTCTAATGGAACAAAATACAGCTATAGGCATTAAAACTGTACCTGGGCATGGTACTCAAGATGCTTTTTTTTTCTTATTGCATCATGTACACTTTAAAAAGAGGTGCTGACTCTACAATTTTTCAAGCATCAAACCATATAAGAGTAATTGCCCGTGTGAGGTATTGATTTTGTCGCTATTTGTTAGAAATACATCATATCAAAGCTTCAGAACCCATTTTCTCTTAGGTCAATAACACGCAGATCAAACATTAAAACTTGGAGATGGGATTAACAATTCCATGGAACATCAACATCTCCTACTGCTACCAACAATAGGTTAGCACTTCCGCTTAATCTGGTAATTCACCAAGAGCTTAAGGTAGGCAAGAGGGGGACTAACCATAGATCAAGAAAGAGTGTGGATGTATCTAACATTTCTCGTATTTGCTGCTGACCACCACTGATAGGTATCTCTGTATCTATTTGTCCAATAGCGCATAGCACTGTTCCAAAGCTCTCAGTTTCAGGCATAAAGCAATGTAGATGCTATGGTTACCCTGGCAGACATGTAAAGAAGATACATAATAAAATGCCTTTGACTGAATACATTGGCAGTCTGCTAGTACTTCTGAGCTCTAACCCTCTAAACTCTCGATGTTCTGAATCACAAATGTCTTTGATTGAACAGGAATTTGATGAATAAAAATTAGCAATATAATCTATGACCCAAAATTTTGAAAAAAAATGACAATTAGCAATGATCACAGGAGATTTCTTTGTGAATCGATGATCGCAGGAGATCACAGAATAAGGAAAACATGTGTGCATCCTTTCCGTAATATACATGTGCGGAAAAAATTCAGAATGATGCAATTGTATCTTTTTTACCTTGCAAGAAAATGGAGTTCCCATATTTTGCTGAAAAGGAATCTGAAGTAGCCCCCCATATCAGTTCAAATAATACCCTGAAACCATTGTCATCTCAGGAATAACAGTTCAGTATGAATTAGAACATTCTATATAGAAGGCTTTAAACATGGAATTGGGCTAGTAAAGGCACACTAACCAGTATGTGGAATCATTTGATCCTCTTTGCTTCTCATATGTCATTACCTGCATAATGACCGAACATTTAGCACAGGCCAGCTAGTAATGTGTGTAGACAATACAAAATATTACCTCTTCACAAATATAGCACGGCGAAAGACTGTCCGAAGCAAGCCAACAAACTGTTGTACTTTGGACCAAGCATGCTATTTCTATACCTTTTATAGACTGCCAGCTGATCATTCTTTCAGAAGTATTCATGAACTCTTCACAGAGCTGCACTCTTTCCTCCATGAAACATATTTACTTGTCTAACTACATACATACGCACACAATACTAAGTGTAACACAGACTTGCAAAAACATATCTACCAACGCATGATGGGTACCACCACCTATCTCTGCCCCTGCATGATTGGCGTCGATTCCACTCACGGCAACAACGCCTTCTCATCAACCGACGAATCCGGTGGCAACAGTGCGGAAGAATTGCGAGACATCTATTCAGAACAAATGAATGTGCAACTTCAATACGGATATGGTACTATGAGAAGGCCATTGAAGATACTTATGCAGAGGGGGGCAGTGCCGGAGCAAATGCAATAGGCCCTGCAAGTTAATTCACTATAGTAATATTAATGTACAGTAAGTGGTCCGTACCGAGGCGATGTCAAGGCAAGGTCAACAAAGGAGAATTTAAGATATCTGGAGCTAGGATCTGCGTCTGTATCTACACATCACAAGCATGTAACAAACAAGAACATTTTTCGTTAATTAGAAGTAAATTTCTTCAATGAAAATAAATTGTTGCAAGCAGAAACCGACCTCTACAAACGAGCGGGACGGGGAGTGACTTGCAGATCCTCGGAAGGGAGATGCCGAGGGTGTAGTTGATGGGGAGGCTGAAGATCACTTTGCCAGTTAGGATGAGACACACATTGTAGGCGCCGGTGCGGACCACCCCGACCACCGCCCTGCAGCACTGCAGCATAGGCGAGGCTCCTCCATTGGTGAGGACAGTGCCAGAGGCCATCCACGCGTGCTCCAGTGACTGGTTGTTCAGCAGCCGGAGGTCGCTCCTGAATCAAACGACGACCATGCTGCGCATGCCGCCACCCCACCGTAGGCCAGACTTGCTGTGTCTCCGGAAGGCCGCGCGCTAAAGGCGTCGTCGGCCGCCCTGGGGGCCTCTTCAGCGGCGTGGGAAGGGAGTGTCGCAGCCGCCGCCACAAATCACGAGGGCGCCGAGTCTATTTTCGGGAGGATAAGGATCCATCTTTCCCGCAACCGCCGCTAGGGTAGTCGCCGCTGAGAGGCAACGACCAGCTAAATAGGCGAGTGTGAAAAGAGAGGGATGAGGGCGGCGGCTCCTGTCGGACCTCGGTGTCAGTGAAGGACTCCGCTATGGCGGCTGGGGCGTCTTTGACTATCCGCGTTGGAAACGGATCGAGGGGAGGCATGTTGGCTGATTTTTTTCGTTACGTGCGAGGGCGAGAGACGTGTCCATGATGGCCGGCCTCCACCAGCCCTTGATATCGCCATTAGTGGAGAAGCCGAAACCTATGTGCCTCCGCTATCATCTCATGATCTAGGAGAGAGAGCTTGGTGGGGAGGTGGACCAGGAGGAGAAGAGCGGGCGGCGACTGCCGCGAGAACTGGCCGTCGCGGAGTGGATCAATGGAACGGAGTGGTGGGTCGAAGGAGGCGGGGGCGCGGTTGGCGTCGAGGTAGGGTTCGGGAGGTCGGGATCAGGAAGGAAGCAGGTGGGGTGGGATGGATCGGCGAAGAGATCCGCGATGGCTGCTGTGGCGTGGTTCCGGTCGTTGTATCGAATAGTAGATCAAGGGCAACCTTCTTCGTCAGATTTTTTTTTCTCTGGTGCGTGTGATTTATGGATCGTGATTGATTCTTTTCAAATTGGATCATGATTTTTTTTCTCAGCTTGACCGTGATTGATTCTTTCACATAAATACATTACTAAATAATTTGCGACAATATGGAAGGTTCTGATCCGTTCAAATTTTTTTGAATTATGGCCTTACCATACCTGGATTGATTTATTACTATACGTGGATTAATTGCGATCGATCTGCTCTGGGCATGAGGGTTTTTTTGGCAAAGGTTTTTTGGCAGAGATGGGATGATGACGAAAAATAAAACGATGGTGGGGAATGACGAAAATAAACCAGCGAAAATAAACCGCATGAACTATTCACCAACTGCTTCATTAGAAGTAGAGACTAGCCTACTACGCATCTTGACCGAGCACGGCTCTTCCTTTGGACTCCTACTAATGCAGGGCAAAATGCCGTTTCAGTTCTTCCAACTAATTATGTTGTTCTGCTCAACCAAACTTTGTGTAGGAATGTTTATCAAAACAAGGCTGTAATTAAGGAGATTGGCCGACACACTCGAGTAATCTAGTTTTCTTTACACTGAGATCTAACCAAAATAGGAAGTCAACATCTCTTGAAGTTGAAGGCAACATGTGACGTGAACGCCACAGATCTTGACTTGCAACTTGGTACAATATAGATATACCTATGCTATAGTTTAGTACTCCCTACTCCCTCCGGTTCACTTCCTAACTAATAAAATATGAGT
>NC_041393.1:619973599-619980186 GCF_002162155.2 Triticum dicoccoides | reverse complement strand
ACACACCCACACACCCACACACCCACCACCACACACACCCACCCCACACTCATTATATTATTGGATTTATATTGGATTTGAAAGATTTTCCGATAGTATACTTTTTAGGGAACATAACTCATATATTCCTGGTTATATCAATGTTCAAAATTTGGCTCAAAATACGAGGGAGTCTGGTAAAGGATGCTCTTTACACGCTTCCGGGGTGAATCACATATTCAAAAGAATCTTTTAAAAACATGAAAAATCTAAATAAGTTTACACACGCAAATGTTTATGTTTATGTTATATGTGTACATCCTCGTAGAAGAAGATTCTTATTGTATTGCACTCCGGTAACAAAAAAGAAGTAAATTCCGTTCCCCAAAATAGCAATGCTTTTCATGAAAAGTTATAACATTTGTGGCTCAAATATTTCTTCTTCATGAGAATTTGCAATGTGTGTGGCTCAAATATATTTACATGACTAATATTGATGAAACATTTTTTACCTAGAAAATTGTAATTTGTCTTTTTCACCCATGAGGACGTAGTCTCGGGTGCATCTTCATATTAGTTGATGCAATACCACTTTCTTGTGAACACGCCATTAACAAAAAAAGATTACTTGTCATGAGGCTGACGTTGCTCAGGGTGATGGCATTAGAGAGGGAGCTTCATAGACATCAGTACACGCAGGAAGGAAAATCCCATTATGTTCAACAAAACCTAGACTTTGTCTCCTGTTGCATATAAAAGCAATAGCAAATACATGAGTATGAGTAACAATAAAAGAACAACATGCTGCAATGGGAAAGAGGGCAAAAAACACATGGACATAAGTTCCAAGTGTCGGAAAAGAACCAACATAGTCCCTCCGTTCTAGAATATAAGGTGCATCAGTTTTCACGCAAGTCAAATGATTGTATGTTTGACTAAGGTTATAGAAGAAAATATCAACATATTGAATACCTAATAGATAAAATTTGGTATCGTAGATATTGATATTTTTTTCTAGAAACTTGGTCAAACATGCACATGTTTGACTTTTTTAAAAACAAATACACCTTATACTCCCTCCGTCCGAAAATACTTGTCCAAGGAATGGATGTATCTAGATGTATTTTAATTCTGGATACATCCATTTGTATCCATTTCTACGACAAATATTTCCGGACGCAGGGAGTATTTTGGAACGGAGGGAATATTTAAGAACAGAATGCATGAAGTGGGTTCGGACAAATTTCAAGCTCCACCAAAGAGGAAATAGTCAAGTGAACAGAAATGGAACTAAAAATGCAACAAATAATGTTAGCATAGTATCATCGTACGTTATTATAATTCCATAAACTGTTCTCTAGCATAAACAATGTGATTGTAGTTCGGCAATGGATCTAGCCATCTGAAGTCAAAGAAGGTACTATCAGAATAAAAAGTAATTCCAACAAAATTAACTCCACAATACAGATAAAATGATACACCACCTATAGTAATTGAACTCGCTTAAAGCATCAGCATGCAACGTCTTCCTCGCTATGCTGCCATCCCCTTGATTTCTTAAAACGACCTAGTGAAAATGTCCAACATTCGATGGTTAGAACATATGGCAGCAATCCTAATTGCTATAGTAATATAGAAAAAAAATACCTCAATAGTCACGTTGCTTCTTAAAGTATCTGCCTCGAGTGTTTCCTCACACATATCCATCAACACTAGTGGCATACGCGCTTTGCCGCGCCGTTTTCTTCTTTTATCGTAGTGTACCTCCGAATCTAATGAAATCACCCCTTTGGTTTATTTATTACTTTATTATGTTTGATATATTATATTTATACTTAATAAATTAAATATGTCAATAACATGAAAATATACCGATAATTGTGCTATTTAAAGAAATCATGCTGGTTTGCTACCATGATCAATTTCATATACTAAACCAAGGGGATTACTACTATATTTCTTTCCACAGTTCCACCCCAACATGAGTTGTCAGACCCTATTAATATCTCATAACTAACAGGTACAAAATCAGTTTTAGTTAGGGAGCTGCTACGCATCGGCCGGAGATTCGCCGCCTCACGAATCGTTGGATGTGGCACAATCTAGCAGCTCAACGTCTTCCTCTACTTCACAACAGATTTCTTGTTGCAAAAACATTTGTAATAAAGGTTATATTGCGGATTTGTTTTACAACATAAGTTGTGTTGCTGTTTTTTTGCAATATAGGTTGTGTTACGGGATTTTTCTGCAACAGAGTTCTTGTCGTAATCTTTGCACACGCACACGCACACGCACACGCACGCATATATCAGTTACATCATCTTACATTGAGCTGACAACTACTGATACATGTTAAATGGTTCAGCACTTCCCATACAATCCTAACATAAGTTGCACTGGATATGAAATGACTCAAATGAGTCTTCTATCTAAATGCAAAATGTGTATCGAACATTCATATAGCACAGTGCAGGATAGCCTGCAACGAATCCTGATTCCTGAAAGCATCATATGGTAATGTTTTGCCAGCTCAACTTTTCCAAAGTACATCAAAAGTTCAAAGAAGCAAATATTAGAAGATTTAGTGTAATGAAAGTACAGGGCGACTGCTATTGTACGCATGTTCAGATCATCAAAGTGGCCCTGATTATTTGAAGTAAAAACAGAAAGATTATTTGAAGTAAAAACAGAAAACAAATCACCATATAAGGAACATCACTGCACATCAGCCAAAAAAAGCCATATATGTTTGATGCATAGTTTGTCGGAAGTGAGGAAAAGTATTAGAAAGAGCCAAGAGAGAATCTGGAACAGATCCAAAAAATAAAAATAAAAGGAAAATGTGTGCCCTCAACTATGATACCTCATTGCTCCACCATTGTTGCTCGGCGCTTGCTCCGGTCCCGGTGGGGTACAATCTTCTTCTGGAAATCTTGACTGCCCTGTATTAACTTTTCCAACTCCTGGTGACCGTTGTTGTTATCCTGATCCGCCAGACCCTTGTTCTTGAATGTTGCTGAATCCTTTATCATAGAATGCCTCAGCTCCCCTCTCACGTTCTGATATTACATATATACATCTAAATAATTAGAGAGATATCGTCTCAAGCAACACAAGAAGGAAGATAACTCCAGCCCAAGTCCTTACATTCAAAAAGCTATTTACTCAGCTCCAGCACTGGCCAAGGAACACATTCAGACGCAGACTGCTACTTACAGATTTTTTTCAGAATTGTACTACAAATGCCGAAACCTTCAGTGTCACATCAAGAAAAACATAACAGTGGCCCATGGAATCGTCCATGCTATTCATTTCCTGACAATGAACAGTAGCCTTACATCTCTAGGAGACAGAATAAAATGATCCTCAGTGCGAGCTATAAATATTGTCGAAGGAGTGCCAGATGTACAACGAAACCTTCAATTGAAACTCTGAACTGATGTAAACAAATTCTATTTTAAGCTTCAAGAAACTAACAACAATACATTAGGTAGCTTATATCGTCAAACCAATATCTGTATAAAATTGGGCATAAAACAGAAGCATTGCTGTGATTTACAGTAGCAATAATCTCAAAACTAATACACTGAAACAATTAGCAGCAGTGATAATTTTGCACATAGCAACATCTATAAATTTACTAAAAATATCAGCAATTCTTAAAGAAAAATAATCATATACCTGGGTAGTTACTTCAAACAATTGCATTTCCAGCTTACAGCTTACGTCATCACTTGCAAATTATATATAGAGGTAGAAAACAAAAACCAATAATACACAAGCAATCAGCACAAGAACTACAAATGGACAGTCAGGTAGAAGTGACCTAGGTGTTTCTGGTTCGCCTAACATGATACACTTCTACGGTTCTACCTGACAATATTTACACAATGACCCCTCTATTGTCTCTGCTTCTACTATCTCTGCCTTCTTTCAATGCATTATACATGTTCTCAACAGCAATGCCATATAACAGAAAAAAGAAATTATCCAAAAGTCATAAACATGAGCAGCAAACAACCCTCGATACATTAGCCTCTTTTCCAGTCTACTGGGCACACACATGAATTATGAAATGCCAGCAACGTAACATCAGTTCTTAACGGGCAGCGCAGGAGAAATCTGATTAAAGGAGGAATCCAAGCTTAATTCAAAGAACGAATGAGAAATTCTTACCTACCAGCTCACTTGGAGAAAAAGATTGCCCTACTAAGTCAGCAAAGAAATGAGTAACCAGCACATATGAGCTAACATGTAGGAAATAAACTCAAAGATGATTGTACTCCCAACAATTTCTGGAGCTAGGAGCCCTTTTGAAGCACAAGCTGAATACTGAGTTCATCAAATCCAACAATCTAGAAACACATTTGAAAACTTCATTAAGGAATCTTAAATATGGTAGATACCAAGTCAACAAACATAGGTCTAATCCAACAAGGAAAAAATATGTGTGTGTTGTGTTCTAGTTTTATTATCCTCACGCACACATCGCACATAATCATACTCTTGAAGCGTTAATTCCCCTGGTTTTGTAGACATGTGATCATTAATGGTTAATTCATTTCAAGTAATGTATCAACATATTCGCTACAGGAAAACAACCATGAATCAAATTGTAAACGAAGCCAAGTCTTTTAATCTATAAACTTACTTTTTTTGTCAACTTTGAAGTAAAGATATGATTAAAAATGCAGTGAAGCTACTGGCCTACATATGTCTCCATCATCAGCCAATACTTGATGAGCTTCCACACGCAGAAAATTACAACAAAACAATGCCGGTTGCGAAAAACCATGTGGTACCATCAAATTATTCAAATATGATATCCCACGAGTGATTTAGTAATAAAAGCAATATTGGATGACAGAGCTTCAGCAAGGTCACATAAGAAAGCAATATCATAGTTCATTGACTCAACAAAGTGGATGAGGACGCTGTAAACATAACAAATAGTCTTCCCAATTTAAAAACGTGTTTAGTTGTTCAGATTTAAAGACGGATATCAATAAACCAAACATAAATCACATGCTGGTTTGGTACCTCTGAGTCCGGTGGCTACAGTGTTTGGAGAAGAACCAGGGGCGGACAAAGACGAAAGAGCGACGGTTTGTGGTTGGAGTATCTCTCTCGGCGACAATCTAACATAAGAATGCAGTCAAGAGTAGACCGGGCCAGATCTAACACCGGAAAAAGGCGGAGAGGGGCAAGATGTGAAGTTGTGGCCTCACCTCACCCTCAACGCGAGACACCAGGCCAGAACCTCCACTCCAAACCTGCGTGGTCGCTGTCCTCTCCATATGTGGGAGAGGGGCGGAGGAGGGGGTGTCAGCACAGCAGCGAGCAACCTCGGGG
The DNA here is from genome assembly GCF_002162155.2 of Triticum dicoccoides. Classification (NCBI taxonomy): domain Eukaryota; kingdom Viridiplantae; phylum Streptophyta; class Magnoliopsida; order Poales; family Poaceae; genus Triticum; species Triticum dicoccoides. The sequence continues at coordinate 619,974,855 of NC_041393.1, read as the reverse complement.
TCACTTGCGATTCTGGTTAGGAGTGGCAGGGGCAAGGAGGTGTGGTGATGGAGGGGATGCGCTCTGGTAGCCGGAGTTGGGAGGCCGGCGGCGGCTGGAGCTGGGAGAGAGCCGGTTGGAATTGGGAGAGCGGCGGCGGCTTCCTGGACCTAGGCGAAGCAGTGGCAGAAACCCTAGAGCGAAGAGCAGCGCCGCGTGCAGCGAAACTCGCATCCAAACAACGCGCGAGTCATATGCGAACCGACTACGAAGTCAAAAAGCGGTCTAGACACTGACAGACGCGACCCACCACGGAGACCTCAGCCCCGATTCACCAGGAGGCAGTAATTCTTGGGAGCTTAGAATCTGTAGTGGTTGCACCAAACTGTGCATGATGTGAAAAAAATGTTGTTAAAATTTCCATTTTATATGATGAAAAACACATTACTATAAATAATAAAAAAGGCAATTATCTTAAATGGAAATCACCTTTTTGGAGCACTACAGATAACTTCTCCAGCATATTCGACCAAAACATCACCAACACAAACCCCAGCTACATTGGCAGGTGATCCCTCAGCCACCTAATTACCAAATTATTAAGTTTGCCTTGTCAAAATATGAATATCACTACCATCACTCTTGAGATTTTAGAATCCACATAAAGCACATAAAAATTAGAATTGCACATATAGCCAAGTATTAGCATTTTGAGCAACCCTGCATCTAGAAAAAAAAAACTAAATAACTAGCTTTGCATGAAAACGTTCAAAATGTATCCCCACCGAGTCCATTCACACCCTTATATTTGGGATGCTTTTACCACTAAAAATTATGTTTTCCAGAAATTATCATATTCCACTAAAGTTGAGAAATCCAGAGAAGATGAGTACCAAAGAGTTTGTGTTCATAATAGTGAAAATGCCTACAGATGCTATCCACACAAAACAAATATCATCCTGAAAAAAAAATGCACATCTGAAATATATGGTAATAAGTAACAAACGATAAAAAGAAGAGTTTCATACATCTGAAATATACAAACCCTTGCCAAGATATGCACATTTCTCCAAAACACGTAGTGGCAACATATCAATAGGCTTGTACATGATTCCAAGCCAAGGTCGAATTATTTTTCTACAAATCAAAACAAAGCATCATCATATGCAAGGGTGCTAAAAATAAGATATCTTGTAGTGTTGGTATAGAAATGTGTTATACCCATATTTCCTCCAATGTTCCAAGCATCTTACAATAACTCCCGTTGAAAGAAAGGG
>NC_041393.1:619920540-619973128 GCF_002162155.2 Triticum dicoccoides | reverse complement strand
CTTTTTTTCTTAGTACACATAATTAAAAGAGCCTTTATTAACATTAACTTGCCTCCCTAATCCCCTCCTTAATCTGTGTTCTTTCCACGATTGGTACAAGGAAACCGCCGCCTCCGTGCATGCTGCCCCCTGCTCACCCTCGTCTCACCGTTCGTCGTCTTCGACCGCACCGCGCTGCCCACCTACAACAACACCGCACCGACGCCCTGCCGTCCGCCGGGGGCGACTGCATCGCGCCTCTCCGCCTACAACAACGCCGCGCTCGGCATCGCCACGTCCTCCCGTCCGTCGCCGGCGGCTGCACCTCACCTCATTGACTACGACAACGCCACGCCCGACAGTCCTACGCCTTGCCGCGGGAACGGCACGACGGATAAGCTCCGCCTGCACCAGGTATGTGTGTCGCCCAACTGTCTCCCACGGCCATGTCGGCGAGCTTCTTCATAGTCGCGCCTCCCCTGCTCGTACATCGCTCCGACCAGCACGTCCAGCCGCCTCTCCCTATCTAGCACGCGCTGCCCACTGCCGCCGGCTGCTCATGTCCAACCTGTGCTTGGGCTCGAGCACATACGCCCACGTATATCTCCATAGATCACGTGTGCCTAATTGCATCATGTTATTCTTATTTCTTTCAGTTTTATATTCTCGGATCTCGCATCACGAATAAATCTTCAGAAATTCATCATGTTATTCTTATTTCTTTCAGTTTCTGCTACCAACAAGTGTTTTCATGTTGAGTGCATAGTGCCCCTGGGTTAAGGGATCCATGAACCTGTGCAACTTACTACTGATCTACGTGGATAAAAAAGATACAATAATTTGCCAAACGCAGTGGCTTGCAATTTCATTGATAAACCTGCACCACTTGTTGGACTTATTGGTCTCACGATCCATATACTCTATCCGTCCCATTTAACAAGCTGGCTGAATGTATGAATGGATGCGAGGACGTAGTACAATGAAAGCTGCCAGTTCAAACTCCTAATAGTAGATTCTGTAGGCAGTGTTGCTGGTGTTTTGGTTCTATATAAGCCTAGAACCTCAAACGTCCATAAGTTTTGTGCTAATACTGAAGATATTGTTGCACATGCTAATACTGAAGAAATTGTGTGTACTGAAGTTTTACCATAGCTCCTCACCTGTGTTTTGTTACTGAAAAAAAATCTCTGTGCGCTTGAACTGTTGTTGCATGAGCCAGAAGTTGATTATGAGCTGAAATCTACCATTTGTGGTGAGACTTGAGAGATGCTTATATGTTCCTAATTCGCAGTAGTATCCTTCAGAAGTATTTGTTTGTTTGTTTTCTCGCATGTACAGAATTGCCTGCATGCTCTTTTTGCCAGAAAATGTGCTTCAGAATTATGTGTTTGCCCGGCTATGCAAAAATTAGGCAGTGAACTATTTTATGTCCGGCATAGATGATTTACTTGCACATGAGTTAAACAGTTAGGGGCATCTCGGACTTGCAGAACACAGCTGCACAAGACAGTGTTAGCGTAAAATCCTATGAATAATCCACCTTGTCCATACAGCAGTTTATATTATAGCTGTTAGTGCGAAGATATTGTGATGAATTTTCTGAAACGTACAAGAACTATTTTATTAATTTCCTTATTTATTTTCTTTGCAGATGGAGTCTCCTAAACGTTCCAGTGAACGCACTCCCTTTAAAGACCTGTCCAACTCCGTCAACGCAAGTAATATTGATTGGATTACGTGTAAATGAACCATCTGATGCACATCAACTAGCTAAATTGTGTGCTTTTTAGGTGTTGTCGACATTAGTAATGGAGGGCAACCTACAGATATGAAAGAACGCAAGAGGCAACGTGCTAGGGAGCGATATGCGCAAATGGATAAACAGAAAAAAGATGAATTACTACGGAAGCGCTGTGAAGCCTATCAACAAAAAAGAGCTCGACCATTAGTTAGTTCTGAAGAGGCGAAAGTGGGGGCAAGTCCATCTGTGCTCTCCCAAGTGCAGATAACGACAATTGGTCAAGGTGTGCTTCACCATCGAGTGCCGGCTTATTATTCGCAGTTATATCATTTGCTGGTTCTCTACTTTAGCTAATACATCTGATAATTTGTTTAACAAGGGGACATTGCATTGAACAAGGAAAATGTGGTGCCTAATGAAGATAGTGAGTGGTTAAATAGAAATGACACATACCAAAGAGCATCAATTGATTTGCCATCCCAGGGGCAAGAAAACCTCATGACTGGTATGAAGGCCACTAATTAGTGGTTAAAATGGAAGCAATTTTGTTAATAATTCATTATGTATTGTACTAAATATGTGCTTTTTTCATTTCTAGATATTATTGCCATCAACAATTGCAGTAATGATGGGCCCACATCATCGATGATTCAACCACAACCCATAGATTCCAAAGAGCGGAAGAGGCTACGGGATAGGGAACGATATGCATTGATGGATAGCAAGAAAAAAGGTGAACTTCTAAAAAGACAGCGTGAAGCAAGGAAATCATCGTCAGGTAAAGGTTGCCTAACACTGGACAAATATGTCAGTAATATCATTTAACACAGATTGATCATCATAATTCCATGTCAACCACAACTCTTACTTTAGGTTATCATGTGATTTCATTAGAGAATGTGTCAGTAATATCATTTAACACAGATTGATCACCGTATTTCCATGTCAACCACAACTCTTACTTTAGCGTTGTCATGTGATTTCATTAGAGAAACTTGAATCAATACGTGCGAAGGATAGGGCACGCTATGCCAATATGACTCCCAATCAAAAGCACACAAAGATGGCATTGCGTGCGTCAGCATGCAATACTCTGAGCAAGGATTCCATATCCATGGAGAACCCATTGTATATCCCTAAGATTGTTCGTGATGGCTCCATACCCACATGTGATTGGTCTATTCCTGAAGTCAGTGGAACCCCTGTTTATATTCAGTCTGCTTTGGAGCAGATGGCAGATGGGGAGACCCATGATATGGATGTGAGTAAAATATCACGGAGAAAACATATAACACATGGAGAATGACACACATTGATGTGTCGTCGAAATGAAGCATTCTATGAAAGTCCTAAGAAGAATGAGACTGCATCGATGGATGAAACCTCGTCGATGAATTTGGAAGGCGTAAATGGTTTAGAACACCAAACCCAATCGATCATTGTTAATAATGGTAATGTTCTTCCTTTGTTATTATAATTCTCTAATGGGATTCATTGATAGTTGTAATGACCATAACTTTATGTTTTATATTAACAGAAAACACATCTCCAACGCGCGAGACTGCCCAAAAATACCCAACACACTCACAAGGCAATGATTATGGTAAGTTTTTTTTAGAATTTTAAGAACAAAAAACATTGCACAACCTATTTGAGGCATGGGGCTCATATATAACTATACAATAGGTGGTGAAGAGGGCGTCATCTTGGAGGAAGACTCAGAAGACGAGGAAGGCTACATGTTCGCTGGGAATGGTATTTTAGACATGTTCCACGTTGTAGCGTGCACATCATGTGCATGATTTTAGTACTCATATGTTCACTATCATTTCAGAGGATGACACCGATGACGATGTTGAAATGGACGAGTCTGACAACGAGTCTGCCTCAGTTGCAAGCATTCCAGATCCCTATGACATGGTGTATAGCAAGATCCCAACATACACACACAAGCTGAAGCCAGTGGAAGACTGCAAGCACTGCTATGCAAAGAAGTTTGAGCGTGAGACCATGGGGTTTTGCTGCCGTAAGGGGAAGATCAAACTAGCCAACCCGGATACACCTCCTGAGCTCATGAAGCTATGGACGAGTGATGACCCTGCTGCTAGGCATTTTCGTGACAACATCAGGTTTTTCAACAGCCATTTCTCATTCACCTCACTATATTGTCACCTTGATAGTGATACCACTAACACATTAAAGCATCCTATCTACACATTCCGTGCCCATGGCCAAATGTACCACAACATACGGTCATTTGGCAAACAAGATGGTTTGGATTGTAGTCATCTGGAGCTCTACTTCTATGATGATGATCCCAGTTTAGAGCATAGATATCGCAGTTGTCGCAAAGAGCGGTGCCAGAAAGACAAAGAAGTAATCACACAACTGGTCGACATACTTCGTGGCAACCCATACTCTGAACACCTCCATAGTATGGGGCATGTTGATGATGTGGATGACTATCACATAACACTTAACCTTGACCAAAGGATGGATCAGAGAAGATATAATGTGCCGACCACTTCAGAAGTAGCAGCTGTGTGGGTGGAGGGCAGTGAACGTCGTAGACAGTTCGGTAATAGTGTCATCCTGCATGGGAAGAATAGAGATATATATGGAATCAAGTCCTATCATGGATGCTATGATGCGTTGTCGTACCCTCTATTCTTCCCTAGAGGCGAACTTGGGTGGCATACTGATATCCCGAAGGAAGGTGTGTCCTATGAAACTGTGATGGCAGCTCGTGCAGCCCGTCTAGCTCGTGGTCATAGTGATGAGTCCTCTAATCCTGGTGATAAAGATGATGAGGACGAGGATGATAATGCAGGTTAGTGTTGCGCTTAGTCATTACATGCGCAGTTCATAGTTCGCACTATACTCTCCAGTTTACAACACCATATTTTTTCAATTTTCTATGCAGGTTCCGGAGGGAGACTATGTGTGTCTGTGCGTGACTACTACTGCTACAAATTTCAGTTGCGTCCCGGGATATTCAACCCAATCCTCTATGGTAAGCGTCTTTTCCAACAGTTTGCAGTAGACACATACATCAAGATAGAGAACTCCCGATTGGACTATATATGGGGCCATCAAGATACGATAAGGGCGGACCTATACCAAGGCTTGGTGGACAGCTTACATGCTGGTGAGGATAGGGCAGATGCTATTGGAAAAGTGTTATCTACATCTTTTATCGGTGGTTCACGGGACAAGAGGCGTCGCTACATGGATGCCATGGCCTTAGTTCGAAAGTATGGCAAGCCGGACGTCTTCCTCACAATGACATGCAACCCAAACTGGGATGAGATTAGGCAGGAACTCTACCCCGGTCAGACACCTCAGGATCGTCCAGATCTCGTTGTTCGTGTTTTTAGGGCAAAGTTGGAGGAACTCAAGAATAAGTTGCTTCAGAAGGACATCCTGGGCAAGGTGAGGGCTTATGTTTATGTGGTGGAATTCCAGAAGAGGGGTCTGCCTCATGCCCACTTCCTTCTCATCATGGAGGGGCGGTACAAGCTCACATGCCCCGAGCAATATGACCATCTTATCTCAGCCGAGCTCCCAAACAAGAAGAAGTACCCAGAATTGTACAAGATGGTCGTGAAGCATATGATGCATGGACCTTGTGGTGCTTTGAATCGTGACTGCCCATGCACAAAAGGCCGTCCTGCTTGCAAGAATCACTATCCTCGACCTTTCAATGCGGCTACGTTGCAGGGCAAGGCTTCCTAGCCGTTATACAAACGACGTGATGACGGTTCTAAAGCAATGGTCCGAAAGGAATGGCTGGATAATAGGTGGGTCGTCCCATACAACCCGCACCTCCCGCGTTACTTCAATTGTCACATCAATGTTGAGGCATGTGGAAGCATAAAGGCTGTTAAATACCTGTTCAAGTACATATACAAGGGTCATGACCGAGCATCTATTTCTCTGAGTGAGTCTGACAAGGCTAACAAAAATGGAGGTATAGATGAGATCAAACAGTATAGGGACGCTAGGTGGGTGACTCCTCCGGAAGAATTATGGAGGATATATGGCTTTGAATTGAGCAAGAACTCACCACCTGTGATGCAGTTGCAACTCCATCTGCCCAACATGCACATGGTGTCATTCAGAAAGGGCCAAGATATCGAACGAGTGGTTAGCCAGGAAGGTGCTGAGAAGTCAATGCTTACAGAGTACTTTGAGGCAAATAGGTTACATGAGGAGGCTCGGTCTATCTTGTATAGGGACTTCCCTGAGTGGTATACCTGGCAGAAAAGTAAGAAAAATAAATACTAGAGAAGCAGGGAACGAGATACAGGTGGACAAGTTGGAAGAATTGTGGCAGCTCATCCCGCGGATGGTGAACGCTATTACCTACGGGTCCTCTTAAACCATGTCACTGGCGCCACATCCTATGGGGACCTAAGGACAGTTAATGGTGAGATCCTACCAACATTTCGTAAAGCTGCAGAGAGAAGGGGATTGATCGAATGAGACAACACACTTGATGAGTCCCTTACCGAATCTACGTTATATGAGATGCCATCATCTCTACGAAGGCTCTTTGCAACAATATTGGTATTCTGTTAGCCAAGTAATGTGCGTGGACTCTGGGAGAAGCACCTGGAGGCAATGTCAGAAGACTATCGCCGCAACAATCCATCCAAAGTTGCGGTTGAGCAAATGGTTCTGATAGATATCAGGAATATGCTACCATCAATGGGAAAGGACATAGAGTCATTCCCTCTTCCTGGTATCAATGAAGAATATGACACTGCTTCCGGCATGCCAAGGGAGATCTTCGAGGAATCCACCATTGAGCTCAATGTTGAGGACACAAATCTATCAGACTCACTTAATTCATATCAGAGGAAAGCCTACGATGAAATTATGTATGTTGTTGACAGTGATGAGGGTGGCGTATTCTTTGTGGATGGGCCTGGAGGCACCGTGAAGACTTATCTATATAGGGCACTTCTTGCAAAAGTCCGTGGACAGAAAAAGATTGCAGTAGCAACAGCTACCTCCAGCGTTGCAGCTACCATAATGCCCGGAGGGAGAACAGCTCATTCATGGTTCAAGATACCGCTAAGCATTGACGATGGTGGGTTTTGTAGCTTCACTAAACAGAGTGGAACTGCCAAGCTCTTACAGTCAGCTTCCCTCATTATATGGGATGAGGCTTCGATGACAAAGAGGCAGGCGGTGGAGGCGCTAGACAATAGTATGCGCGATGTAATGAGCCGACCAGACCGACCATTCGGTGGAAAGACAGTTGTATTCGGTGGAGATTTCAGGCAAGTCCTCCCTGTTGTCCGTAAGGGGTCAAGGGCTCAGATAATTGATTCTTCATTGCGTTGGTCTTACCTTTGGGATTGCATGCGCCACCTAAAGTTGGTACGCAATATGAGGGCACATAGCGACCCGTGGTTTGCTGAATACTTGTTGCGCATTGGTGATGGCAAGGAGGAGACCAATAATGATGGTTGTGTCCGCCTTCCGGACGAGATATGTGTGCCCTGTACTGGGAAGGGCACTGATCTTGATACATTCATAGATAATGTTTTTCCCAGTCTCGGTGCTAATATGTCCGCCTTCACGACTTCACTATGATAATCAAAAATAGATTATAAAAAATAATCAATATGTCGTGTTCATCGGTATAATAGGGCATTGATAATAGATTGACTGGGTTTTGCTAGCGATGCATATTATTGATTTCATTTTTAATAAGATTTATCGAGTACTTTTCAATTACTAAGGATATATCTAATTTAAGCCATGCTTGCAGAAAACATATAGAAAATGCCAATTATATATACTATGTCTAAGAGTCACTACCTTGGGCGCTAATTGCATTGTACATATGCTATCTGATCGTTACTTTTCAATTACTAAGGATATATCTAATTTAAGCCATGCTTGCAGAAAACATATAGAAAATGCCAATTATATACTATGTCTAAGAGTCACTACCTTGGGCGCTAATTGCATTGTACATATGCTTCTCCGATTAAACTGATTAGATAGCATATGTTTTTGTAGCCCAGAGATGCAAACACTCGTCCAAGAAATAAACCGGTTCATGATTTTTGCATAACATGGTAACACTTTTGTTTTGGAAACACGTCATATTTGATAGCACTTCCAATTTTGCCTCCTTATTTTTGAAAATAATTATGTGCCACACCGGGTGCAAGATTAAAACCTTAGATGGAACAAAAAAGGAGGGAAATGGCCATAAAGCTGGTCCCACTCTAAGGGGCGCGGACATTTAGTTTGGCCCCGAGCCCCTAAAACCCCAGGACCGGCCCTGCATGCACTACCCTCTTCCAGTCGCCTAGGCAGAAGAGTTGGATGATGAACAGATTCTCGCCCACCTCTCTGAACTTTGGCGTTTGCGCAAGACCCCATATGAACTTCATATTGTCAAAGAACAATGTAGGGCTGAAGGTCCTGTCGGTGTTGATGCGTGCGATTGCCATGCGCCTCGCCTCCGCCTCAAACTTCTGCGCCTTAGTCCTCCCGATAACGACAACATCTAATTCATCGTCAAGCAATTCCATGTTTTTCAACATCTCCTCGATATCGATCTGCGTCTTCCTCCCTACTTGTGACGGCGGGCCCCCATACGCCGACATGGCAGTGCACGGTAGGCCCAGTTCGGGAGAGCGATCAGGCCTAGTCCCCTACTGGCAATGGCGAATTACGGGCAAAGGAAAGCGGTCGAGAATAAAAAAATATATAGGAAACCTGGACCAAAATTGGGCCCCCCCTGAATTTGGGGGTACTGTGCGGTCCCACAGGCCGCACAGGCCCTTGGACGGCCATGTGCGTTGCTCGAGTTGACCGCTGCCAAATCAGCGAATACGTAGAGCAAGCTGTAGATTGGACCGTATGTGAACCCCTAGAACAAGTTTAGGGATCGTATTTCGGGTATATTAAACCCAGGGGACCAAAGTGACCACGGCGCAAATTTAAGGACCAATAGCAAATTTTTCTGTTTTTTGAAACATCTCGAAGGAAAGGAATATGCGTATTTCATTGGCACTCGTATGACGCACTACGAGGTGGCAAGTCTGGCCTTGGAGGACATCAAGCAAAGAGAGCCAGCGTTTGACGGAGCCATGCCCACCACGGGTATTGGCTGATATAGCTAAGTATTTGTTTTGGTTTGCCGTGGTCCCTTTTGTTAGATGTGTAAAGTTCATTGTGTACATCCCCATTGTATAAAGGACTTTTCTGCACTTTCACACATGTATATGTAATGCCTTTGGCCCTCAGGAAATACTAGTTGCTCACTTATCTAACATGGTATCAGTTGCCAGGTTCCTCTTCCTCTCCCGCACGCTGCAGCTCCGTGCCTAGCTTCCTCGTCGCCGGCCATCTCCTCCTCCGTTGCCGGCCACCTTCTCCGCGCCTGGCAGTCCTTGCCCGCGCCCGCGCTCGTGTGCTCAGCCACGTCCAAGCCGCGCCCCCGGCCGCGCCCTCCCTGCCCGGTCGCGCCCAGGCAGCGCCCCAGGCCGCGCCGCCCTGCCCGGCTGCGCCCCGGCCGCGCACCGGCTGCCTCCTCCCTGCCAGGCCGTCCCTGGCCGCTCCGCAACTTCTTCCGCGCGCCCCAGGCCGCGCCTCTGGCTTCCCAGTCGCCCGTCTCCAGATCGGGCAGCCTGCCTCGATCGGCCAACTCGGGCACCTGAGCCCCCTACCTTGCCCAGCCCCCTGCCTCGACCGGGCCTCGGGCCTCTGCTCGATCCCGCTCGTAGCCGTCTGAGCCCCCTGTCTCGATCGACTTCGTTGCTCGATCCAGATCGGGCTGCTGAGTCCGTTGACCAAAAAAAAGGAAGAAGAGACACTCAGAGTTCCCTCATGTCTTCTTCGGGCTATGTTGCTGTTCCTAGGTGCTCAGTGATCTTCGATGGCACCAACTATGCTGAATTTGTGGGATTCATGCGCATCCATATGCGTGGTCTTCTTCTCTGGGGTGTTCTTTCTGGCGAGGTTCCCTGTCCACCATGCCCTGTTGCGCGTGTGGCCCCAATCCCACCGGTGCCGCCGGTACTTGCTCCTGAGGCTTCCCAGGCTGATCGGGATGCTGCCAAGACCCTTGATGATGCTGCAGTTGATGCCTATGATCAGCAGGTATCTGCTTACTCCGATGCTCTTTCGGCATACCGGGATGATCTCTCTGCTTACACTCAGTGGTGCAATGATGATGCTCGTGCTGTTGCTGTTCTTACTGCTAGTGTTCTCCCTCAGTTTGCTTCGGAGTTCATGGGACTTGGCATAATTGCAGCGATGTGGTCTTATATTTGTCAGCGCTATCAGCCCTTTGGTGATGCTCTCTATCTCTCTGTAGTGCGTCAGGAGCACGCCCTCCAGCAAGGTGATTCCTCTGTTGATGAGTTCTATTCACAGTGCTCTGCCATCTGACGTCAGCTTGACTCTCTTCGGACAGTTGTTTGTGGCATCTGTCGTTGCTGTCAGACTACTCGGTCTGATCTGGAGTTTCAGCGGGTCCATGAGTTCTTATCTCGTCTTCGCTCTGAGTTTGAGCCCAGACGTGCTCACTTACTTGCTCGAGGTCGTGTTCCAATCTCAGAGGTGCTTGCTGAGCTTCGTGCTGAGGAGACCTGCCTCCGCTCTGCTGGTTTGCTGGTGGTCCCATCTGTGTTGGCTGCTCGAGCTCCTGTGTCGTCTGCTCGGATCACCGCTCCACCGCTCCTCCCCACACCTTCAGGGGGGGGGGGTGAGTCGCCCCGCTTATACTGAGAGGGGCCGGTCGCGCCGTGACACCTTCTGTGGCTACTGCTCTCGGCCCGGTCACCCAGAGTCTGATTGCTGTGAGAAGAAACGCGACCAGCGGCGCTTCTCTTCCAGTGGGACTCCTGGATCTTCCTCGACTCCGTCACTCACTGACCAGGACATTGTGAGGCTCAAACGCCTCCTGGCTTGCTCAGGCTCTTCGTCGACTGGTTCAGCTACTGCTGTGACTGCAGCCACCTCTCCACCACCGCAGGCATCTACACAGTCAGGTACATCTTCGTGGGTTTTGGATTCTGGAGCCTCCTTCCACATGTCTTCTGATTCTTTTGTGTTGTCTTCCCTCCGACCTCTTTATTCGCCTGTTAATGTTCTTACCGCCGATGGCACCCCTCTTTCTGTTGCTAGTCGTGGCCTTCTTTCCACTCCCTCCTTTTTTGTTCCTAGTGTCTCGCATGTTCCTCGTCTTACCATGAATCTGTTTTCTGCTGCCCAACTTACTGATTCTGGTTGTCGTGTCATCCTTGATACCGACTCTTGCTCCATTCAGGATCGACGCACCAAGGCTTTGGTTGGTGCTGGCCCCCGGCGCCGTGAGTCAGAGGGCCTTTGGGAGGTTGAATGGCTTCGTGTTCCTTCCACTGCCACCACTCTTGCCAGCTCCCATGCTCTTGCTACCTTTTCGTCTGCGTCCTTCCAGCAGTGGCATCATCGCCTTGGTCATATCTGTGGCTCTCGCTTGTCTTCCTTAGTTCGTCAGGGCCTCTTGGGGTCTGTATCTAGAGATGTTTCTTTACATTGTAATGGTTGCAGACTTGGCAAACAGACTCAGTTGCCTTATCCTACCAGTGAGTCGGTATCTCAGCGTCCTTTTGACTTAGTTCATTCTGATGTTTGGGGTCCTGCCCCCTTTGATTCGAAAGGTGGTCATCGCTATTATATCCTGTTTATTGATGATTTATCTCGCTACACCTGGCTCTACTTCATGAAATCTCGTAGCGAGGTTCTCTCTATATACAAAAGTTTTGCTGCCATGATTCGCACCCAGTTTTCCACGCCCATTCGTACTTTTCGTGCGGACTCCGCTGGTGAGTTTATCTCTCAGCTGTTGCGTGGTTTTCTTGCGGAACAGGGTACTCTTGCCCAGGTCTCATGTCCTGGTGCTCATGCTCAGAACGGTGTTGCCGAACGTAAGCATCGTCATCTACTTGAAACGGCTCGTGCGTTGATGATTGCCGCTTCCCTTCCGCCTCACTTTTGGGCTGAGGCTGTTTCTGCATCCACTTATCTCATCAACATTCAGCCCTCGACTGCTTTGCAAGGTGGTATCCCTATGGAGTGTCTCACTGGACGTTCCCCTGACTATTCCGCTCTTCGGATGTTTGGATGTGTGTGTTATGTCCTTCTTGCCCCCCGAGAACGCACCAAACTGACTGCTCAGTTGGTTGAGTGTGTCTTTCTTGGCTACAGTGATGAGCACAAGGGCTATCGATGTTGGGATCCTGTGGGTCGTCGCTTGCGCATCTCGCGTGATGTGACATTTGACGAGTCTCGTTCTTACTACCCACGTTCTCCTTCCTTGAGTTTTTCTGTGGATGACATTCCTTTCCTGCTCCTTCCTGACACACCCGGCTATGTGCCTCATGTGTCACCTCTTCCTCCGGCACCTCTCCTTCCTTCTCATTCCTCACAGACACCGTCCACTCCATCCTCCTCCTCCACCTCTCCACCATCATCTCCAGTCCGTCGCCCTCTCTCACCGTTCCCTCTCCACTATACTCGCCAATCTCGTACTGAGGATGTCTCCTCTGACGAGCCTTCCACCTCTGGTGCACCTCCTCTCACGCCTCCCCCAGTTCACAACCTTCATGCTCGGCCTCACCCCCCGCCTGATCGCTACTCCCCTACTCGGTATGGTCTCTCTGCTATTGTTGAGCCCACTTCCTACCAAACTGCTATGACAGCCTGAATGGCAACTTGCGATGGCCGAAGAGCTTGTTGCTCTTGAGCGCTCTGGCACATGGGATCTGGTTCCCCTTCCTTCCGGTGTCCGTCCCATCACATGCAAGTGGGTCTACAAGGTTAAGACTCGCTCCGATGGTTCTCTTGAGCGCTACAAAGCTCGTCTAGTGGCCCATGGTTTTCAGCAGGAGCAGGGGCATGATTATGATGAGACATTCACTCCTGTGGCTCACATGACCACTATCCGCACTCTTCTTGCTGTGGCTTCTGTCCGTCAGTGGTCTATCTCTCAACTTGATGTTCAGAACGCTTTTCTCAATGGCGAGTTGCGTGAGGAGGTTTATATGCAGCCACCACAGGGGTAATATGCTCCTGATGGTATGGTCTGTAGACTTCGCCGCTCCCTATATGGTCTCAAACAGGCCCCTCGCGCCTGGTTTGAGCGCTTCGCATCTGTGGTGACTACCGCTAGTTTCTCGCCCAGTGATCATGATCCCGCACTATTTGTTCACACATCTCCTCGTGGTCGGACTCTTCTCCTTCTCTATGTTGATGACATGATCATCACTCGTGATGACACTGATTACATTGCCTTTGTTAAGGCTCGCCTTTGCGATCAGTTTCTTAGGACTGATTTTGGTCCATTTCGCTACTTTCTTGGGATTGAGATCTCCTCGACCTCTGATGGCTTCTACATCTCCCAAGAAAAATATATTCAGGATCTTCTTGCTCGTGCTGCTCTCGGCGATGAGCATACGGTTGTGACTCCTATGGAGCTCAACGTTCAGCTTCGTGCCACCGATGGTGACCCTCTTCCTAATCCCACTCGCTATCATCACCTTGTTGGCAGTCTTGTCTATCTTGCTGTTACGCGTCCTGACATCTCCTATCCTGTCCACATCTTGAGTCAGTTTGTTTCAGCCCCCACCTCTGTCCACTATAGTCATCTCCTCCGTGTTCTACGATATCTTCGTGGCACGATCTCTCAGCGCCTTTTCTTTCCCCGCTCCAGCTCTCTTGAGCTCCAGGCCTACTCTGATGCTACCTGGGCTAATGATCCCTCGGATCGATGCTCGATGTCTGCTTATTGTGTCTTTCTTGGTGGCTCTCTTATTGCCTGGAAGACAAAGAAGTAGACTGCAGTTTCTCGCTCGAGTACAGAGGCTGAGTTGCGAGCCATGGCTATGTTGACGGCTGAGGTGATCTGGTTACGGTGGTTACTTGAGGACTTTGGTGTGTCTGCTACTACCGCAACTCCTCTCCTGTCCGACAGTACCGGTGCTATCAGTATTGCGCGTGACCCGGTGAAGCATGAGCTCACGAAGCACATCAGTGTGGATGCCCACTTTGTGCGTGCGGCTGTGCAGGATCAGACTCTCGCTCTTCACTATGTGCCCTCTGAGTTACAGTTGGCTGACTTCTTTACGAAGGCACAGACTCGAGCGCAGCATGGGTTTTTGCTCTCCAAACTCAGTGTTGTTGATCCACCATGAGTTTGAGGGGGTTGTTAGATGTGTATAGTTCATTGTGTACATCCCCATTGTATAAGGGGCTTTTCTGCACTTTCACACATGTATATGTAATGGCCTTTGGCCCTCAGGAAATACTAGTTACTCACTTATCCAACACCTTCAAAACATGTGCCACCATGTACATATTGGGTTTTCACCTCTCTTCTTTTATATGAAAAGACAGTGCTCCTGTAGGTTTCTCAGAAAAAAGACATAGCTGAGCGGTATCATCGATCCTCGTTTGAATCATTTGTCAAGAATGATGAAACTATGTCAGTCAATATGTCATGTAGGTAGTAATGAGTACTCCCTACTTCATTATTACTGAACCATATGTGAAGCGAGAGCAAAAGGAGACGTTGTTAGACTGTATACAGTCGTATGGTTTACTTCTTCAGCTTGCACCGTTCTGTGAAGTGTATCCTGCGCTACATCTGTTTCACTGCCTCGTACGGTTTATTTCTTCAGCTTGCATCGTCATGTGAGCTTTCAACATTCTTTGGTGTGGATTGGGTTGGGAGTCCTGATGACACGCGAGCCGGGGAGGAGGGGGGGGGGGTATGCAGTGTTTCTTGGTACCAATTTGATCGCCTGGAATGCTCGCAAACAATCCACAGTGTCTTGCAGTAGCACTGAAACTGAGTACAAGGCGGTTGTTAAAGGCACAGCTGAGATTATTTGTGTTCAATCCTTATTGAGAGAATTCGGCATCTCTCAAGCTGAGCCACCAGTCCTTTGGTGTGACAACATCGGTTCAACATACCTAGCGTCTAATCCAGTATTTCATGACCGAACGAAACACATCAAAGTTGATTATCACTTTGTGAGGGAACGCGTTGCACAGAAACTACTCCACATCAAGGTCATCTCTTCTAAATATCAATTTGCTGACATCTTCACGGCCTCTACCACTGCCACAGTTTGTAGGTTCTAGGCGCAATCTTAACTTGCTGTGTACATCAGGCCACATTTAAGATTGAGGAAGGGGGGTTAGACTGTATTATACGTAGCCTCCATACATTTCTTGTATTCTGTATTGTACACCTCTGTGTATCCCTATATATATGAGATAGTTACACCCAGTTTAGGGTGTCGTGCAATTTCCTAACAACTATGTTTTACACTACATGACTGAAGCTCCAGCCCATTTTGAATGGCTCCGCGTGAACTACAAATGCCATGTATGGGCGTCACATGTTAGCCGCAGCCCCGTTATGAGAGCATCTCTAGCAAACCCCGTAGAAGCATTGCCTATAAAAACATTATGCAGGTCCCCTTAAAACTAGTTTATAGTACCGGGAGGCACCGGATACAACAGATCCCGTAAAATACTATAATTTTTTTTCTTTTTTTTGCTCACGCTTCTTCTTCCTCGGGACGCTGTTGGCATTCTGGGAACGGGGGTCCCTAGACTTGCCTGCCTGCGGCCTGCGGCGTGGCTCAAGTGGTGGCCCAGTGCGGCCCATCTTCATCGACTCAAGCTCAAGACCCTCGCGAGGGTCCAAGCCTCGTGGGGTGGGCGACAGAAGGCTTCCTCAGGAGCGGCCTCACCAGGCAAGCTCGCGAGGAGGCGGAGAGATCAAGGCAAGGGTACCTCGCGAGGTGCTCATGATGCAAGCCATGACGATCGAGACCAGGCGGGCGCCGACCTGTCCAGTGTCCTTGTTCCTTTTTTGGTCCAAAGGGGGCAAGCGCAGGCGCGGAGTACCGAGGCGTCAAGTAAAGATTGCCATTTCAGTGCAACAAGACCAAGAACACCAGAGCGGCAAGATGGAGGTCACCGTGGAGCCCAAGACGACGTCATCACCAGAGTCTTTGGCAGTCGAAGACCAACTTTAGTCAGGATAAGTTGTACTAGATGTTCCCCTTGAAAATGGCCGTTGTTGGCGCCCTTCCCGCTCAATATTTGGGAAGAGGACCAGGGTCTCTATATATAGGGCTAGCCATCACAATAGGGATGCATCTTGGATCGAATTCTTCCCAAGCAGAATACCACACCACCACAAGAACACCCATCGCGAGGCTATTCTTCCTTTGTACTGTCCATCATCAGCCCCGGAGGCAATCCACACACCACACATTGGAGTAGGGTATTACACCATAATGGGGGCCTGAACCAGGATAAACCTCGTGTCCCTTGTGTCGTTCATCGTGTAGTCTAGATTTTCAGCGAGGTGTTGGGACGTGGATTGGTAGAGGAAAGATCTTCGCGCGCACCCCAGAGTTCGAACCTTAAGGGTTTTGCCGGAACCCCACATCCGACATTTGGCGCGCCAGGTAGGGGTGTGCCGGAATCTTTTCTTCCGCCGTCTCGCGTTCCGTCGTTTGTCGCATCCATGGCTGACGCTCGCTGAGCTCGTGCCGAGCGTCAGGCTGCCCTCGCCACCCACGTCACCCAGACGGCTCCCGTCGGTGGGCCTCCCCGTCGTTCCCCGTCACCTGCCGCCCACACCGCCACCGGCCCGGCGAGGAACGAGCAGCAAGCATCGTCGCTGCATCCCTCGGTGCGGCGGGAAGGCCGCACTCCCACCCCGTCGCTGACTCCAGCTGGCTCGTCGTCGCACGCCCGTCGCGCTCCTGCGGACGCGCACGCCGCGTTGCTCCTGGTGCGTGAGATCCTGCACTACCGTCCCATCAATGACCTCTATGAAGAGTGGCTCGTTCACATCACCGAGCTCATCAGCGCTGCAGGGGGCTCCCCTGCGCCGTCCCTCTTGCTACCTCGCCCTCCGTCCTGCGCGGGTAATGCAACTCCGGAGGTGCCTCCGCCGCCTCCTCCCCAAGAAGGCGCCCTAGCTCCAAGGCGCGCGGCCCCTGGGCGAGACCAACCGTGTCCGGCGCCCGGGCAGCAAGAAAGGAGCTGCCAAGAAATCCCTCGCCCTCAAGAGGGCGCTCACGTGCTCCCTGCACCAGTGCGCCATGATCGCATCCCCGCTCCAGCGCGTCAGGACCCAGCGCTGCTCCTGGCGGCAGCGCGCGGGGATCCCCAGGATCAAGCCCCGCGTCAGCAAAGGCCACCAGTGGCTACCACAGGCTGCCGTGCCTTCACCGTCGAGCTGCGCAGCGTGGCCTGGCTGGGCAAGTTCAAGCCGGATCTGCCTCCTCGCTACAACAACACTGCCGACCTCGCGGAGTTCCTCCAACTCTACGAGCTGGGCATCGAAGCGGCCAAAGGAGACGAAAAAGTCATGGCGAATTGGTTCCTCATGGCGCTCAAGGACGGTGCCCGCACCTGGCTCCTAAACCTGCCTCCCAGCACGATCTCCTCTTGGGAGGAGATGCGCACCCGTTTCATCGCCAACTTCCAGGGCACTCGGGATCGGCCCCCGGCCATGCGTGACCTGCGCCGCATCAAGCAACAACTAGGGGAGATCCTGCAAAAGTACATCCAACGCTTCAACAACGCACGCCTCAAGATCCCCAAGGTGACTGAGGAGGCCATCATCTCAGCCTTCTCTGATAGAGTCTGCGACATCAAGATGAAGGAGGAACTGGCGATCCATGAAGATATGTGCACGACACTGGAGCTGTTCAACCTGGCAACCAAGTGCGCAAGAGCTGAGGAGGGACGCCTCTCCCTCCTCGAGCTCCCAGCCGCTAATCCGGAAGGGAAGAAGTCCAAGGCTAAGGATGTGAAGCGCAAGGGAGCAGTTGTGCTCGCGGTAGAGCCATACACGAAGCGTGGCAGGGATCAACCAGAGTCGTCTAAGGGCAGCCGGTACTGCATGTACCATGACCTCCACACCCACAACACCAACGAATGTCAAGAGCTCAGGCCCATGCGAGAAGGACGTGTCGGCCGACGCCCCGAGCACAGCGATCGGGGCTATGGCCGAGGAGGAGGAAGAGGTGGAGGATGATGGGAAGATCGTGGCCCTCGCCAAGGGTGGCGTGACTGGGCTCGTGAGGACCGCTGGTAGGACCAGCCTCGCGAGGGGGCTTGGAGGGATCAGCCTCGTGAGGATCGCCCGCAAGGCAACGCAGGCCTCCCTCCTCTGCCACCACCACCAAGGAGGAATGAAGACCAGCATCAGGATGAGGGGGTTGGGGGCTTCCAGGAGCCGCGTGCTATCGCTTGCATCTTAGGCGGTGCCCAGGCCCCGGCCTCTCAGCGCATCTTCAAGCAGTTTGCTCGCGAGGTGAATGCAGTCCTCCCAAAGCTCGATGCCACGCGCCCTCTCAGGTGGTCCACGTGTGCCATCATGTTCAGCTCAGCGGATCAACTCAAGTGTGCGGCGACAGCTGGGGTCCTCCCAATGCTCTGTTCCCCAGTCATCAGCAATGTGCAGGTCACCAGGACCCTCATCGATGGTGGCGCAGGGCTCAACGTTCTATCTGTCGAGACATTCAACAATCTCCAAGTGTCATACGATCAGCTTCAGCCAACCAAGCCTTTATCAGGAGTCACTAATGGTTCCACCACCCCAATAGGGCAGGTCCGCCTCCCTGTTACCTTCAGACAGCGCAAGAACTACCGCACTGAGCTCATCGACTTCAACGTCGCCCACATTCGCCTGCCGTACAATGCCATCCTCGGGTATCAGGCCCTGGCCAAGTTTCTGGCAGTGACTCACCATGGCTACAATGTCCTCAAGATGCCGGGAAGCAGCGGACTCATCACGGTCCCCTGTGAAGAGAAGGATGCAGTGTGCTCTCTCGAGCGTGCTTTCCAAGCCGCTTTAATCGAGGACCCAGATTGCAAGAGCGGAAACCTTCCCGAGGTGGCTCCCAATAAGAAGAAGACATCACCTGGCCTGAGACCTCAGGAGGCAGGCACCTCTGGTGGCACGGCGCCAGGATTCACGCCTGTTCAAGGGACGTTTCCCTCCATCGCATAGGAAGGCGCGCCCGGCGCCCTCCTCGAGCAAGGCTCGAGGGCTCTCTCTTGGAGGGCCACTGACTTTGCCAAGATCACGAGAGAGGCGCTCGGGCACCACTTGGAGGCGTGCTTTACGGCACGTTTCCCGCAGGAAGGATTGAGGCAAGGAGGACCCAACCCTTAGGAGTTCATCACTAAAGTCACTCAGGAGCTGCAGGAATCGAGAGTCATGCGCGACAGCCGCCGCTTACCCGGCGTAGCTCCCCATCCAGGCGAGGATGGCGGGCTGCGCGTCTGCATCGACGTACCATGGCTCAATTGAGCTGCGTCTCAGGAGCGCCTCTGGCCTTCACGCATGGGACGTTGCGAGGGTCCACCTCACAGCTACGTTCGCATGCCTCTCGGCCTGCAAAACGCGGCCACTGCTCGTCAGCGCCTGGTGCGGAGCATTCCAGAAGCTCAAGAGGCCAGGCACTACGTGGTCTTGGCAGAGATGGAGATGGTCCTCGAAGAGCTGCCCGGACCCCTGGAGCCTCCCGAGGCTTAGTGCCCTGGCGGCTCGTGAAGAGTGGCTTCTTCACCGCGCGTCGTATGCTACTCCAACTTCCCTTCGTCTGCGATGGTATCAAGTGACATCTTTCAAGTTCCATTTCAGGTGGGAGCGCCCCGAGGGCTGCATCATTCCCAGGTTGCGTGGGTCTGTCCCTGCGGCATGTATCTTTTTTACTCATGTCTTTAGTTTACCTTGCCGGGGGCGCCCCTCGGGCTGCATCATCCCCAAGCCGCTCGGGCCTGACCCTGTGGCGTGTATCTTTCTTGCATCTATCTAAGTTGAATTGCTCTTTCATGCTCAGCCTGCTATGATCATCGTCCACTGCCTACCACGGGCACTCCTTTTTCTTTCCCCTCATGAAAATCGCTTGCACGTTAAAGGGGGGGGGGCTGAGCATCGTGACTCAGGGGCTCTTACTGGCTCTCCAGCCCTCACCTCCTGGCCTTGTCCACGGCATCGCGACCTGGCATACCAGCGATGGCTGAGCTCGCTCGAGGGCCGGGACCTGAGGACGTAGATCATTTGCATCTAACCATCTTGCAGGAACGTACCACCAACAAAGGCCCAGAGCCAGGCGCAACCCGCCTTGAGGTAGGGCCCCGTGAGTCCCGCGCTGGTTCCCGGGTGCCCAGATACACCTTGTCTAGCCCTACCATGCCAGCCACGTGTTAGGGCGGGGCTGTACACGCCCCGGGGGCTCCTCCTGGAGGGGGGCCCCTCCCACGTACCAGTGGAAGCACCATGCTCCGCGCTGGTTGACGACACTGCCGAGGAGCGGCTATGCCCGTACACATACGGAAGCGCTATACTCCGCGCTGGTGATAAACAACTGAGGGCGGCCCACGGCCGCATCAACCTCAGGGATCCCAGAGCTCAGTGTCCGGCCCTATCGCAACGCCTCCCCTCGGGAGCGCCGTGCGAGGGGGCTGGACACGAGGGCTGCGTCTGGGCCTCGCCCGAGCACACGCCACCTAGCCAGGTCCCATGGACCTGGTCGTTGCGCCCCCCTCCCTGAGCGGAGCCAAGGTACAAAGACCGTTCGAGCGTCAAGGGGGACTCCTGAGCATCGTGACTCAGGAGCCTAACTGGTCACGTAGCCCCCCACCCCTTAGTTCCGAAAGGCTAACGACAGTTGAGGTATGCGCGGGGCGGGCCCTGCCGACGTAGAACGACAAATCCACCCCTACACTCCCTCCCTATCTGTTGTTTGCACGTCAAGTGGGACTCCTGAGCATCGCGACTCAGGAGCCTAACTTGTCATGTAGCCCCTCACTCCTTAGTCCCGTCCTGGTGATCCGGTCGGGGCTAACGGCGGCTGAGGCATGCGCGGGGCCGTGTCCTGCCGACGTAGAACACAAAACAAATAGGAAGGAAAACTGCAAATCCTAGAAATCCAGAAGCAAATATTGCAGACCATAAATTGTTCTCACGATGCCAAATATAAGTTCAAACGCCTCCACGAGGCACGGTGCATGTTGCAGGAGTTGGAACAGGACAGAAGCCGCGAGGAGGTCACCCTTGGGCAGCACCGCCGCTCGTGGCGGGGTTGCGCTTGTCAGCTCCACCCCTCGAAGCCGCGGGGCCGGCGGCACCTCGCTTGGGAGCGATGCTGAAGGAGCGGAACTTCGCCAGCGAGGCCTCTGCTCGGGCCTTCACAGCCTCAGCAGCAGCAGCGGCAAGCTCGCCGCTCACAGGCTCCAGCAGACTGTCGAGGTCGGCGTTGGGGTTGCGAAGGTAGACGTGGCTGAGGACGCGCGTTAGCGCTGCGGAAGAAAGGACGCGAGCTTCGGCCTCGGTCGTTGGGCCGATGCCATCCGTGACATCTTCGAGTGCCTGGACCAAGAAGGGAGGCAGCTGGGTGGGGTCGTCCTCGGTGCCAGCCAGCGGCTTCTCTAAGCCGCCATCATAGAGCATCTTCAGTGTTGTGCGAGCTTTCTCCTCTAGTTTCGCAAAGGCCACCCGATCCTCAGCCAAGACCTTCGCCTTGGCGTCCAGCTCAACCCTCTCCGCCTTCAGCGCCTGCTCCAGCGTCTTCAACCGGCTGCGATCGGCCGAGAGCTCAGCGTCGCGATCCCTGACGGCAGCCTCCCGAGCCTTCATCTCCTTCTCCTTATCCTGGCGGTCAAGGACCTCCTTGGCAAGCTCGTCACGCAGGCCTTGCAGCTCGTCCTCCAGCGCCTTGCAGCGGCTCCGGACATTTGTAGCATCACCCAAAGCCGCGTCACGAGCGGCCTTGGCCTGAGAGGTGGCTTGGTTCTCCTCCTCGAAGGCCGACATAGCCTGGCTCAGCGCCGCTCGGACGAAGGCGTCAGAGCGGACCCAGCCGGAGACCAACTCCAGGTGCCCGGCCACCAGGCGGGGGCCGGTGCCCTGGAGATCTTCTCGCAGCCGACCCAGCTCGGTAGCAGCATGATCCAAACGGTGGAAAGAGTGGGGGAGACGGCAGCCGGTGGAGTAGGAGGAGAAGACGGCAACGTGATCACGACATCAGGCATTGGGGCCTTCTGAGCCTCGGCGGCCTCGACGACAGCATCAAGCGCGGGCACCTCTAGAGTCAGCAGGGCCATGGGGGCTGGATCCACGCCAGTGCGTCCCTCCTGGCCTCGCGAGGATGACCGGGCAGGGGAGGCGCGAGTCTTGCTGCCTCCTTTTCCCGCAGATGAAGGTGCAGCCGCAGCAGGGGAGCTCGCCCCAAGCAGGGCCACCGAGGCCCCCTTTTAGCCTTTTCGCCGCAGGCAGTGGCCTAGCCAAAAGAATAAAGACGTCAAGCCTTGACGATAGAAACGGGAAGCAAAGTAGAAGTCAAGCACTTACTGGTCGGCGGTCGCGGGCTCAAACGGCCTCCGGTAAAGCTTGAAGCCTGAAAGCCTCCTGCAGGGGATCAGCCTCGGGAGGTCCAAAAGCAGAAGGCGCGCCAGAGGAGCTGGGGCTGGCTTCAGGCAACCCCAGGGATGGGGTAGACCCTCGGGAGATCAGCCCCGTCCTGTCCTTCTTCGGGACCAAGGGCGGGTCCTCTCCCCCTCGCCTGGCGTTGGCCTCGTCGTTGTTCGGCATGAAACGGAGGGCGCTGGACATACGCCAAGGGGTGGTCTACCCCGTCCCCTCGGCGATCGCCTCGGAGTCGTGCTCTTCCTCCTCCTCCTCGTCTTCCTCCTCCCCCCTGTCGGAGTCGTCAGAGGACAAGTCCACTGTTGCCATCACCGCCAGATCCCCAGGAACTTCCGCCGGTACCAGTCCGTCCCCATTGAAGGTGGGCATGGCGCTCACTACCAGCTCCTAGTCATCACAGAGGAACAAGGGGACCGGAGCGCCCTCCGGGCTCGCCACATCTTCCCCGACCAAGGAGCGGAGGGCCGCGGCCAGATCCTCATCGGCTAGGGCCTCTGAGCTCAGGCGAAGGACGGCGTCCGCGTCCCCGAGCCTCCACAACGGGCGCGAGTGCGCCTGAAGTGGAGCCACCTGGTGCACCAAGAACTCCCTCAGGAGCATGGCCCCGGTCAGCTTCACCGCCCTCAGGTTGCCCGGCCTCAGGTCCGCGTTCATCTTCTCCAGCAGCAGCTTCGCCCGACGATCGTCGAGCTTCGCACAAAACCATGCGTCAACGGCCTGGGGCTGCCCCGTGGGCAGCGCCAGTCGAGGGTGGATGCTCCCGACGTCCATCATGACCCACTTGCTCCGGAAGCCGTCGATCCTCTTCCCAGTCTTCGATATGGCGTTGGCTTTGGAGTATGCAACAAAGCCCGCACACGCAGAGATGTGAGCACCAGAAACTCGGAGGGAGAAGAAATGGCGCAGCAAGGCCACCGAGGGCATCACTCCGACGTGTGCCTCGCAGTAGTAGGCGAAGATCGCCAGGAGAAGGACAGAGTTGGGGTGGAGATGCAGGGCATGCAGATTGTATTGGCGGAGAACAACAAGGAAGAACTCGGAGAAAGGAGGCACCCGACCAGCGATGATGGCGCTCATGAAGAATGGATAGAAGGTGCTCCCCTTGACTTCTGGCTGAGCGGAGCCGGGCCGGAGCACGGTCTCCGCCATCTCGCTGCCCTACGCCGCCGTCATCAGGCGCGTGAGGGCGAGATTCTTCTCCGTCATGTTTGGGGAATCGAGAGCCGGCGAGTACCAGGCCAGTGGAGCCCCGGCCGGGGTCTTGCGAGGCGCCATTGCTCGCCGGAGGTGAGAGATTGAGGCGGGTCTGGAAGATTTCGGAAGCAAGGGGGCGAAGGGCAAGAAAGGGGATCTGAAGCAAGACGAATGAGAGCAAAGAAACTAAGCCTAACCTGGACCAGCCCTTTTGTCAGTCGGGCAGTTGCTGAGGCGTCGTGGGGAAGCGGAGACGCCCACGTCCAATCAACCACCACGCGGAACCCAAGGCCACAGGCTATTGGGGCCCGCGGCGCTCCGCACTTGCCCCTTCGCTTCCCTACTAAGCCAAGTTCGAGCGCGCCTTGGGCCCGGGGGCTACTGTCGGTGTTCTGGGAATCAGGGTCCCCAGACTTGCCTGCCTACGGCCTGCGGCGTGGCTCAAGTGGTGGCCCAGTGCAACCCATCTTCATCGACTCAAGCTCAAGACCCTCGCGAGGGTCCAAGCCTCGCGGGGCGGGCGACAGAAGGCTTTCTCAGGAGCGGCCTCACCAGGCAAGCTCGCGAGGAGGCGGAGAGATCAAGGCAAGGGTACCTCGCGAGGTGCTCATGACGCAAGCCATGACGATCGAGACCAGGTGGGCACCAGGCGGGCGCCGACCTGTCCAGTGTCCTTGTTTCCTCTTTGGTGCAAAGGGGGCAAGCGCAGGCGCGGAGTACCAGGCGTCAATTAAAGATTGCCATTTCAGTGCAACAAGACCAAGACCACCAGAGCGGCAGGATGGAGGTCATCGTGGAGCCCAAGACGGCGTCATCACCAGACTCTTTGGCAGTCGAAGACCAACTTTAGTCAGGATAAGCTGTACTCGATGTCCCCCTTCAAAATGACCGTTGTTGGCGCCCTTCCCTCTCAATATTTGGGAAGAGGACCAGGGTCTCTATATATAGGACTAGCCATCACAATAGGGAGGCATCTTGGATCGAATCCTTCCCAAGCAGAACACCACACCATCACAAGAACACCCATCGCGAGGCTGTTCTTCCTTTGTACTGTCCATCATCAGCCCCGGAGGCAATCCACACACCACACACTGGAGTAGGGTATTACACCACAATGGTGGCCTGAACCAGGATAAACCTCGTGTCCCTTGTGTCGTTCATCGTGTAGTCTAGATTCTCAGCGAGGCGTTGGGACGTGAATTGGTAGAGGAAAGATCTTCGCGCGCACCCCAGAGTTCGAACATTAAGGGTTTTGCCGGAACCCCACATCTGACAGACGCACACATGGACGAACTCGAACTCCGTCAGCATGCTGCCTGCTTCGGCACAGCTCAGGCCCGCCGCCTGCAACGGGAACGCTCTAGCGACGCCCCCGTCCGCCGCATGCTTCGGCCTGCCGCTGCCGAGCTCCTCTGCCTGCTCGCACGCGGCGTCGCCGGGCCATTGCTTTGGCGTTGACCAGTTTTACGGGATCCTCAAGAAACGGCTTGAATCCTCCATATATGACGAATGGGTGCTCTAATATAGGGGTACCTATAATGTTTTTACAACATATGCTATTTTACAGGATCTATTCGGTGCAATTTTTTTAATCTGTACCATAAATCTGAAGGTTTCACCCTTTTTACAAGATCTGCTAGAGATGCTTAGATGTTCTTTTTCAATTCTCTATGTTTCACTACAGTTGGATGAAGTTTGACATCGCGGGATTGCCGTAGTGGCCCTAAATCTCATAATATACAAAGTCAGGAAAGAAGGTGAGTTAGAGAATCTTAAAATTGTGTAACTAATCAACAAGATGTAACAATAGTGAAATCGATTGTATTATTATTAGATGCCAGATCCTCCCGTACGTACATGCATACGTAGGTTGATGCGCACGTAAACAAGCAGACACAGTTGACCATGGAGTACATGCACAGCTAGCCGGATAGCCGTGAGCCCGTGACCGTTCCCGCAAAAAAAAAAAAAAGGGGAGATAGCCCTGACCGGCCAGTCATCACTCCTGGCACTACCTACCATAGGCTATGGTCCATAGCAGTGGTTCCCGAAGCAGTAGTCGTTGTTGCACTCGTACTGGCAATACTTGTCACGTCTGGACCAGGAGAGTTGGCATGCATGTGAGAAGCAGTCGTCGCGGCACGACTCGGGGGCTTCGGCGAGGGCGAAGCAGTCACAGCTGCCGGTGCAGGTGGCCCTGCACTCCTCCATCTCGGGGGTGACGCACTGGTCGCAGCGGCTCTTTTCGTTGCGGCATGTCTCATCGCAGGTCATGCCGCTGGTATCACGGTATGAGTACATGCAATCCGAGAAGCACTCTATGTTACAGATATCACATGTGAGAGGTGGACCCGGCGCAGGGGCTGGCGGTATCGCCTCTAATGGTGGCGGCGGCGCCCGCGCCGGTGGTGATGGTGGTATCGCCTCCAGCGGTGACGGCGGCGCGTGCGTTGGCGGTGGTGGTGCCGGACCACAGGACGGACAGCGTCCTAAGGAAGGTATGACCAGCAGGGCGAGAACGGCGGCGACGACGGCCAGCTTCAGAGTGAGAGCGGCTGCACCTCCTGAAGCCATTGCGCCGTGGACACGGCAAGCAAAGGTAAAGCTAGCTAGAGAAGGAACACGAGAGAAGTGTAACTACTGGTATACTACATGGAGGTAACCGGTGATGCTTCTTTATAGGTAACCAGCTCTAGCTCTAGGTGCTAGCCATCACTGAAATATGCGTAGATGTGCTAACTATGTAAACTACAGCAAGTTACAGGGTTGAAACCTGCCCAATGCATGCATGCATGTTACTACGCATCTTCACCGGGCACTTCCATGCAATTACAAGTTGACTTCATCACTCAAGTTGACACGGCACTGCTCTTCTCTTGAATTCCACAACACAATCTCGATCTTACCTTTTTAAATTGAATTGAGTGAATGGACATGGTTGAAATCGTGCTTTTATTACATCGTGCACTGGGTCTTCGACAAATAGGTAGAAGTGAAATGCATGACATGGCTTATGAAAACTACTCGGCACGTGTAGAGCCAGAGCATGCACGAGAGTTGTTTCTGAGGAGTTAGAGCATCTATAATCAGACTCCCGATACTCGCCAGAAATGTTAGGGTGAACTGCCCACCACAAATGGTGCTTGGAAGTTAGACCTCCTTCAGAAGTATTTTTTGCCTTGTGACGTCAACGAGATCCTGAAAATCAGAACATCCCCAAGCATTGAAAATGACACTCTAGCATGGGGACCTGTGAAGCTGGGCCTTTTTTCGGTGAAAAACGCTTACAATCTTGCACTTGAGGTTGCTTTTCCTGATGAAGCCAAGGGTTCTAGTAGCATGCCTGAGGGGGAACGCGACTACTGGAAAATGCTTTGATCATGTAATGCTTTTTTTTAAAACGAGGCAAAAGATTTGCCATTTTCATTGATTAAGAAGAAGAGATTTGCCCGGTTAATTAGAGGTATTAGAAGCCCCTTATCAAAAATTGTTGTGGTGGTATGGTGCTTTGTGGTTCTGATTGTAGTGCAGAATTACACAGCAAGCTTGTCAGCCATACTAACCGCAAAGAGCCGCCGGCCTTCAGTGACAGATCTGAACCAGCTCCAGCTCAGGAATGGCTCTGTTGGACACCAAGAGCGGTCATTTCTGCGGTCCATCTTGATAAAAAATTATTGATCATGTAATGTATCACCCACTGTTATTAGTTTTGCCTGGAGGGTAGCTACTGATTCCCTCCCCACGTCGAAGTCTCGAAGATGCACATGGAACCTCGAGCTTACGGCTATATGTCCAGTATGTGGTCTCGAGGATCGGAGCACAACTATACCATCCATTCTGCCGGTGTCCGTTTCCAAGAGATCTGTGGGGTTCCATGTATTCAGTTTGGTTTCTACCAAAGCTGGAAGAAATTCAGAAGTCTGGAAGAGAATGGCTGCTGCACTTGCTTGATAGGATGCCTGATGTGCGGAAAAGTATGATTCTGTTGACATTTTGGCGGAGCTGGTTTGTTCAAAATGAAGCAGTCCATGACAAGAAACCGCCCCCTGTGGATGTGTCGAAGCAGTTTCTCTCTAGTTATTTGGATTCCTTGATGAACTTAAAGGATGAGCCGTTCCTTGTCCCATGCAAATGCAAAACGCCAGCCGCTTTTGAGAATGTACTTGCTGCTCCGGTTCTGAACCTAGTTGCAGTTAGTGGCCCTGCGTGTTGCCCTCGGGTAAGGTGAAACTGAACTCTCATGGTTTGTTTGCTATGGATGAGTTAATTGCACGTTGGTATCACATTTCGGGCAGTGTTTTTGGATTGGTACCAGTTTTCATAATTTTTATGTGTCAGTATCAATTTTCGGGCTAGCCTTTGCAAATCGGGCTAAACTCCGTATTTCCATGTATTGACGTTGGAACCGACTGTCCGGGCCCGCATGTCAGCTGACACGCTGGCGAATCGGCACGCGCCCGCGCGCTGCGGTCCGGCTCGAACCGGTTCGGCCCGTGCGTGGACTTAAGCAGGGCCGGTCGGGCGCGCCCGACTCTCTTCCTCCTCGCTCCTGCCTCCCTTCCCGCCGCCCGCGTCGCCGCCCGCAGAAGTGCCGCACTGGACCGCGGCCGCCATGGTTTTCAAAGATGAAAGCAGTGACGACACGTCTAGCCTACTGTATTAGCATTGTTGAGAGATTGCACTAGTGAAAGTACGGACCGTAGGCCTCATTTTCAAGCATTGCAATACTATTTTTGCTCACTCTTGTTACTTGTTTTAGTTTCTTATTTTATCACTAGTTTGGTTTATAAAAGAAAACTGCAAAAAAATAGAATTGAGGTGGCCTAATATTGTTCATCTTTATCATGTCTTTCTTGAAAATGATGGAAAGGAAAATTGTGCTTAATTGTTAGAAGAAGAATTCAATAAAATGTTTGGCGAAAAATCTTTGAATGATGAGCATGATTGCAATATTGTTAGTATGAATTCTTTGAATATCCATGATGCTAATGATATGTAAAGCCATAAGCTTGGGGATGCTATGTTTGATGAAGATGCTATTTTTAGTCCCCCAAATTTTGATGAGAATGTTTATTATGATGAAATCATGCCTCCTATTTATGATGATTATATTGATGAAAGTGGATTTGGAGAGATCATGACTTTATTTTTAATAATGATTCCACTATCTTGGAAGCCGTTTTAATTGATTATGACAACATAGTTCCTATCTATGATGATTATGTTGGGGAACGTAGTAATTTCAAAAAATTTCCTACGCACACGCAAGATCATGGTGATGATATAGCAACGAGGGGAGAGTGTTGTCTACGTACCCTTGTAGACCGAAGCGGAAGCGTTGACGCAACGTAGAGGAAGTAGTCGTACGTCCTCCGGTTCAACCGATCCAAGTACCGTTACTCCGGCACCTCCGAGTTCTTGACACGCGTACAGCTCGTGACGCACCCTCGATCTCCGATCCAGCAGAGGCGCCGAGGGGGAGTTCCGTCAGCACGACGGCGTGGTGACGATCTTGATGTTCTCCTGTTGCAGGGCTTCGCCTAAGCACCGCTACAATATGACCAAGGTGTAATATCGTGGAGGGGGGCACCGCACACGGCTAAGGAACGATCAATGATCAACTTGTGTGTTCTAGGGTGCCCCCCTACCCCCGTATATAAAGGAGGGAGGGAGGAGGTGGCCGGCCCTAGGGGGGGCGCGCCATGAGGAGGGGGAAACCTACTCCAAGTAGGTTTCCCTCTCTTTTCCTTATCTTATTTGGATGGGGAAGGAAAGAGTACTAGTATTAGGAAGTAGTACTAGTAGTAGTAATAGGAAGAGGGGGAAGGAGAAAGGAAAGGGGGGGCCAGCCCCCCTCCCCAATTCGGATTGGGCTTGGGGGGGCGCGCCCCCCTCCCTTGCTTCTTATCTCTTCCTCCTACATGGGCCCAATAAGGCCCATATACCTCCCGGGGGGTTCCGGTAACCTCCCGGGGCTCCAAACTTCTCCGGAACCTTTCCGGTGTCCAAATATATCCGTCCAATATATCAATCTTTATGTCTCGACCATTTCGAGACTCCTCGTCATGTATGTAATCATATCCGGGACTCCGAACAACCTTCAGTACATCAAAATACATAAACTCATAATATAACTGTCATCGAAACCTTAAGCGTGCGGACCCTACGGTTCGAGAACGATGTAGACATGACTGAGACACATCTCTGGTCAATAACCAATAGCGGGACCTGGATGCCCATATTGGTTCCCACATATTCTACGAAGATCTTTATCGGTCAAACCGCATAACAACATACGTTGTTCCCTTTGTCATCGGTATGTTACTTGTCCGAGATTCGATCGTCGGTATCCAATACCTAGTTCAATCTCGTTATCGACAAGTCTCTTTACTCGTTCTGTAATACTTCATCTTATAACTAACTCATTAGTTACATGCTTGCAAGGCTTAGGTGATGAGTATTGCCGAGAGGGCCCAGAGATACCTCTCCGACAATCGGAGTGACAAAACCTAATCTCGAATTATGCTAACTCAACATGTACCTTCGGAGACACCTGTAGTACTCCTTTATAATCACCCAGTTACGTTGTGACGTTTGGTAGTACCCAAAGTGTTCCTCCGGTAAACGGGAGTTACACAATTCTCATAGTTACAGGAACATGTATAAGTCATGAAGGAAGCAATAGCAGAATACTAAACGATCAAGTGCTAAGCTAACGGGATGGGTCATGTCAATCACCTCATTCTCCTAATGATGTGATCCCATTAATCAAATGAAAACACATGTCAATGGTTAGGAAACATAACCATCTTTGATTAATGAGCTAGTCAAGTAGAGGCATACTAGTGACTATATGTTTGTCTATGTATTCACACATGTATCATGTTTCCGGTTAATACAATTCTAGCATGAATAATAAACATTTATCATGATATGAGGAAATAAATAATAACTTTATTATTGCCTCTAGGGCATATTTCCTTCAGTCTCCCACTTGCACTAGAGTCAATAATCTAGATTACATAGTAATGATTCTAACACCCATGGAGTCGTGGTGCTGATCATGTTTTGCTCGTGAGAGAGGCTTAGTCAACGGGTCTGCAATATTCAGATCCGTATGTATCTAGCAAATCTCTATGTCTCCCACTTGGACTTGGTCCCGAATGGAATTGAAGCGTCTCTTGATGTGCTTGGTCCTCTTGTGAAATCTGGATTCCTTTGCCAAGGCAATTGCACCAGTATTGTCACAGAAGATCTTCATTGGTCCCGATGCACTAGGTATGACACCTAGATCGGAAATGAACTCCTTCATCCAGACTCCTTCATTTGCTGCTTCAGAAGCAGCTATGTACTCCGCTTCACATGTAGATCCTGCCACGATGCTTTGTTTAGAACTGCACCAACTTACAGCTCCACCGTTTAATAAAAACACGTATCCGGTCTGCGATTTAGAATCGTCCGGATCAGTGTCAAAGCTTGCATCGACGTAACCATTTACGACTAGCTCTTTGTCACCTCCATATACGAGAAACATATCCTTAGTCCTTTTCAGGTATTTCAGGATGTTCTTGACCGCTGTCCAGTGATCCACTCCTGGATTACTTTGGTACCTACCTGCCAAGCTTATTGCTAAGCATACGTCAGGTCTGGTACACAACATTGCATACATGATAGAGCCTATGGCTGAAGCATAGGGAACATTTTTCATTTTCTCTCTATCTTCTGCTGTGGTCGGGCATTGAGTTTGACTCAACTTCACACCTTGTAGCACAGGCAAGAATCCTTTCTTTGCCTGATCTATCTTGAACTTTTTCAAAATTTTGTCAAGGTATGTACTTTGTGAAAGTCCTATTAAGCGTCTTGATCTATCTCTATAGATCTTGATGCCCAATATGTAAGAAGCTTCACCGAGGTCTTTCATAGAAAAAAAAATATCCCTTTATGCTATCCAGAAATTCTATATCATTTCCAGTTAATAATATGTCATCAACATATAAAACTAGAAATGCTACAGAGCTCCCACTCACTTTCTTGTAAATACAGGCTTCTCCAAAAGTCTGTATAAAACCATATGCTTTGATCACACTATCAAAACGTTTATTCCAACTCCGAGATGCTTGCACCAGTCCATAAATGGAACGTTGGAGCTTGCACACTTTGTCAGCACCTTTTGGATCAACAAAACCTTCAGGTTGCATCATATACAACTCTTCTTCTAGAAATCCATTCAAGAATGCAGTCTTGACATCCATTTGCCAAATTTCATAATCATGAAATGCAGCAATAGCCAACATGATTCGGACAAACTTAAGCATCGCTACGGGTGAGAAAGTCTCATCGTAGTCAACCCCTTGAACTTGTCGAAAACCTTTTGCAACAAGTCGAGCTTTGTAGACAGTAACATTACCATCAGCGTCAGTCTTCTTCTTAAAGATCCATTTATTCTCAATGGCTTGCCGATCATCGGGCAAGTCAACCAAAGTCCATACTTTGTTTTCATACATGGATCCTATCTCAGATTTCATGGCCTCTAGCCTTTTTGCGGAATCTGGGCTCATCATCGCTTCCTCATAGTTCGTAGGTTCATCATGGTCTAGTAACATGACTTCCAGAATAGGATTTCCGTATCACTCTGGTGCGGATCTTACTCTGGTAGACCTACGAGGTTCAGTAGAAACTTGATCTGAAGTTTCATGATCAATATCATTAGCTTCCTCACTAATTGGTGTAGTTGTCACAGGAACCGGTTCTTGTGATGAACTACTTTTCAATAAGGGAGTAGATACAGTTATCTCATCAAGTTCTATTTTCCTCCCACTCACTTCTTTCGAGAGAAACTCCTTCTCTAGAAAGGATCCGATTTTAGCAACGAAAATCTTGCCTTCAGATCTGTGATAGAAGGTGTACCCAATTGTCTCCTTTGGGTATCCTATGAAGACACATTTCTCCGATTTGGGTTCGAGCTTATCTGGTTGAAGTTTCTTCACATAAGCATCGCAGCCCCAAACTTTGAGAAACGACAACTTTGGTTTCTTGCCAAACCATAGTTCATAAGGCGTCGTCTCAACGGATTTTGATGGTGCCCTATTTAACGTGAATGCGGCCGTCTCTAAAGCATAACCCCAAAACGATAGCGGTAAATCGGTAAG
Organism: Triticum dicoccoides; assembly: GCF_002162155.2. Taxonomy (NCBI): domain Eukaryota; kingdom Viridiplantae; phylum Streptophyta; class Magnoliopsida; order Poales; family Poaceae; genus Triticum; species Triticum dicoccoides. The sequence continues at coordinate 619,940,580 of NC_041393.1, read as the reverse complement.
AGACATCATAGATCGCACCATATCAAGTAAAGTACGATTACGACGTTCGGACACACCATTTCGCTGTGGTGTTCCAGGTGGCGTGAGTTGCGAAACTATTCCACATTGTTTCAAATGTAAACCAAACTTGTAACTCAAATATTCTCCTCCACGATCAGATCGTAGAAACTTTATTTTCTTGTTACGATGATTTTCTACTTCACTCTGAAATTCTTTGAACTTTTCAAATGTTTCAGACTTGTGCTTCATCAAGTAGATATACCCATATCTGCTCAAATCATCTGTGAAGGTGAGGAAATAACGATATCCGCCACGAGCCTCAACATTCATCGGACCACATACATCTGTATGTATGATTTCCAACAAATCTGTTGCTCTCTCCATAGATCCGGAGAATGGTGTTTTGGTCATCTTGCCCATGAGGCACGGTTCGCAAGTACCAAGTGATTCATAATCAAGTGATTCCAGAAGTCCATCAGTATGGAGTTTCTTCATGCGTTTTACACCGATATGACCTAAACGGCAGTGCCACAAATATGTTGCACTATCATTATCAACTTTGCATCTTTTGGCTTCAACATTATGAATATGTGTATCACTACTATCGAGATTTAAAAAATAGACCACTCTTCAAGGGTGCATGACCATAAAAGATATTACTCATATAAATAGAACAACCATTATTCTCTGATTTAAATGAATAACCGTCTCGCATCAAACAAGATCCAGATATAATGTTCATGCTCAACGCAGGCACCAAATAACAATTATTCAGGTCTAAAACTAATCCCGATGGTAGATGTAGAGGTAGCGTGCTGACCGCGATCACATCGACTTTGGAACCATTTCCCACGCGCATCGTCACCTCGTCCTTAGCTAATCTTTGCTTAATCCGTAGTCCCTGTTTCGAGTTGCAAATATTAGCAACAGAACCAGTATCAAATACCCAGGTGCTACTGCGAGCATTAGTAAGGTACACATCAATAACATGTATATCACATATACCTTTGTTCACTTTGCCATCCTTCTTATCCGCCAAATACTAGGGGCAGTTCCGCTTCCAGTGTCCAGTCTGCTTGCAGTAGAAGCACTCAGTTTCAGGCTTAGGTCCAGACTTGGGTTTCTTCACTTGAGCAGCAACTTGTTTGCCGTTCCTTTTGAAGTTCCCCTTCTTCTTCCCTTTGCCCCTTTTCTTGAAACCAGTGGTCTTGTTGACCATCAACACTTGATGCTCCTTTTTGATTTCTACCTCCGCGGCTTTCAGCATCGCGAAGAGCTCGGGAATAGTTTTGTTCATCCCTTGCATATTATAGTTCATCACAAAGCTCTTGTAGCTTGGTGGCAGTGATTGGAGAATTCTGTCAATGACGCTATCATCCGGAAGATTAACTCCCAGTTGAATCAAGTGATTATTATACCCAGACATTTTGAGTATATGCTCACTGACATAACTGTTCTCCTCCATCTTGCAGCTGTAGAACTTATTGGAGACTTCATATCTCTCAATCCGGGCATTTGCTTGAAATATTAACTTCAACTCCTGGAACATCTCATATGCCCCATGACGTTCAAAACGTCGTTGAAGACCCGGTTCTAAGCCGTAAAGCATGGCACACTGAACTATAGAGTAGTCATCAGCTTTGCTCTGCCAGACGTTCTTAACGTCGTCAGTTGCATCAGCAGCAGGCCTGGCACCCAGCGGTGCTTCCAGGACGTAACTCTTCTGTGCAGCAATGAGGATAATCCTCAGGTTACGGACCCAGTCCGTGTAATTGCTACCATCATCTTTCAATTTTGTTTTCTCAAGGAACGCATTAAAATTCAACGGAACAACAGCACGAGCCATCTATCTACAAACAAACATAGACAAGCAAAATACTATCAGGTACTAAGTTCATGATAAATTTAAGTTCAATTAATCATATTACTAAAGAACTCCCACTTAGACAGACATCTCTCTAGTCATCTAAGTGATTACGTGATCCAAATCAACTAAACCATGTCCGATCATCACGTGAGATGGAGTAGTTTCAATGGTGAACATCTCTATGTTGATCATATCTACTATATGATTCACGCACGACCTTTCGGTCCCCGTGTTCCGAGGCCATATCTGTATATGCTAGGCTCGTCAAGTATAACCTGAGTATTCCGCGTGTGCAACTGTTTTGCACCCATTGTATTTGAACGTAGAGCCTATCACACCCGATCATCACGTGGTGTCTCAGCACGAAGAACTTTCGCAACGGTGCATACTCAGGGAGAACACTTCTTGATAATTAGTGAGAGATCATCTTAAAATGCTACCGTCAATCAAAGCAAGATAAGATGCATAAAGGATAAACATCACATGCAATCAATATAAGTGATATGATATGGCCATCATCATCTTGTGCTTGTGATCTCCATCTTCGAAGCACCGTCGTGATCACCATCGTCACCGGCGCGACACCTTGATCTCCATCGTAGCATCGTTGTCGTTACGCCATCTATTGCTTCTACGACTATCGCTACCGCTTAGTGATAAAGTAAAGCAATTACAGGGCGTTTGCATTTCATACAATAAAGCGACAACCATATGGCTCCTGCCAGTTGCCGATAACTTTGGTTACAAAACATGATCATCTCATACAATAAAAATATAGCATCATGTCTTGGCCATATCACATCACAACATGCCCTGCAAAAACAAGTTAGACGTCCTCTACTTTGTTGTTGCAAATTTTACGTGGCTGCTACGGGCTTAAGCAAGAACGAATCTCACCTACGCATCAAAACCACAACGATAGTTTGTCAAATAGACTCCGTTTTAACCTTCACAAGGACCGGGCGTAGCCACACTCGGTTCAACTAAAGTGAGAGAGACAGACACCCGCCAGCCACCTTTAAGCACGAGTGCTCGTAACGGTGAAACCAGTCTCGCGTAAGCGTACGCGTAATGTCGGTCCGGGCCGCTTCATCTCACAATACCGCTAAACCAAAGTATGACATGCTGGTAGGCAGTATGACTTATATCGTCCACAACTCACTTGTGTTCTACTCGTGCATATAACATCAACGCATAAAACCTAGGCTCGGATGCCACTGTTGGGGAACGTAGTAATTTCAAAAAATTTCCTACGCACACGCAAGATCATGGTGATGATATAGCAACGAGGGGAAGGGGTGGCTACGTACCCTTGTAGACCGAAGCGGAAGTGTTGACGCAACGTAGAGGAAGTAGTCGTACGTCCTCTGGTTCAACCGATCCAAGTACCGTTACTCCGGCACCTCCGAGTTCTTGACACGCGTACAGCTCGATGACGCACCCTCGATCTCCGATCCAGCAGAGGCGCCGAGGGGGAGCTCCGTCAGCACGACGGCGTGGTGACGATCTTGATGTTCTCCTGTTGCGGGGCTTCGCCTAAGCACCGCTACAATATGACCGAGGTGTAATATCATGGAGGGGGGCACCGCACACGGCTAAGGAACGATCAATGATCAACTTGTGTGTTCTAGGGTGCCCCCCTACCCCCGTATATAAAGGAGGGAGGGAGGAGGTGGCCGACCCTAGGGGGGGCGCGCCATGAGGAGGGGGAAACCTACTCCAAGTAGGTTTCCCTCTCTTTTCCTTATCTTATTTGGATGGGGAAGGAAAGAGTACTAGTATTAGGAAGTAGTACTAGTAGTAGTAATAGGAAGAGGGGGAAGGAGAAAGGAAAGGGGGGGCCGGCCCCCCTCCCCAATTCGGATTGGGCTTGGGGGGGCGCGCCCCCTCCCTTGCTTCTGCTCTCTTCCTCCTACATGGGCCCAATAAGGCCCATATACCTCCCGGGGGGTTCCGGTAACCTCCCGGGGCTCCAAACTTCTCCGGAACCTTTCCGGTGTCCAAATATATCCGTCCAATATATCAATCTTTATGTCTCGACCATTTCGAGACTCCTCGTCATGTCCGTAATCATATCCGGGACTCCGAACAACCTTCGGTACATCAAAATACATAAACTCATAATATAACTGTCATCGAAACCTTAAGCGTGCGGACCCTACGGTTCGAGAATGATGTAGACATGACTGAGACACATCTCTGGTCAATAACCAATAGCGGGACCTGGATGCCCATATTGGTTCCCACATATTCTACGAAGATCTTTATCGGTCAAACCGCATAACAACATACGTTGTTCCCTTTGTCATCGGTATGTTACTTGTCCGAGATTCGATCGTCGGTATCCAATACCTAGTTCAATCTCGTTATCGACAAGTCTCTTTACTCGTTCTGTAATACTTCATCTTATAACTAACTCATTAGTTACATGCTTGCAAGGCTTAGGTGATGAGTATTGCCGAGAGGGCCCAGAGATACCTCTCCGACAATCGGAGTGACAAAACCTAATCTCGAATTATGCTAACTCAACATGTACCTTCGGAGACACCTATAGTACTCCTTTATAATCACCTAGTTACGTTGTGACGTTTGGTAGTACCCAAAGTGTTCCTCCGGTAAACGGGAGTTACACAATTCTCGTAGTTACAGGAACATGTATAAGTCATGAAGGAAGCAATAGCAGAATACTAAACGATCAAGTGCTAAGCTAACGGGATGGGTCATGTCAATCACCTCATTCTCCTAATGATGTGATCCCATTAATCAAATGACAACACATGTCAATGGTTAGGAAACATAACCATCTTTGATTAATGAGCTAGTCAAGTAGAGGCATACTAGTGACTATATGTTTGTCTATGTATTCACACATGTATCATGTTTCCGGTTAATACAATTCTAGCATGAATAATAAACATTTATCATGATATGAGGAAATAAATAATAACTTTATTATTGCCTCTAGGGCATATTTCCTTCAGATTATGGTGATGACATGTATGCTATAAAAAATAATGATAACCATGAAAATTGTCATCATGATTTTAATTTTCAATTGGATTATGCCAATCAAGTACCACATGATAGTTATTTTGTTGAGTTTTCTCCCACTATTAGGAATGAAAAGAAATTTGCTTATGTGGAGAGTAATAAATTTTTTATGCATGCAGATCATGAAAAGAATACTTTATGTGATAGTTATATTATTGAATTCATTCATGATGCTACTGGAAATTATTGTGAGGGAGGAACTTATGCTTGTAGGAATTTCAATAATATCAAGTTTCCTCTCTATGTGTTGAAAGTTTTGAAGTTGCACTTGATTTGCCTTCATATGCTAGTTGATTCTTGCTCCCATAAATTATTTGCTCACAAAATCTCTATACATAGGAAGTGAGTTAGAATTAAATGTGCTTGCCATGTGTTTCATGATGCTCTTGTTATGTTTCAATTCTTTACTTCTATGTGAGCATCATGGAAATCATTATGCCTAGCTAAAAATGCATTAAAGAAAATCGCTTGTTGAGAGACAACCCAATATTTACACCTACTGTTTTTGTGTGTTCATATGGTTAAGTTATTGTAGTAATAATGTTTTATAGCTTTTATTTCAATAAAGTGCCAAGTAAAGCCTTTGGTACAGTGTGGATGATAGTTGACTTGATTCTCTACAAAAACAGAAACTTTTGCTTTCAGTAAGAGAACCGTTTAAATTCACTGGGACGTGATAAAGGTCTGAATTTTTTAAGATGATTGATATACAAATTGCGTACATTGTCCTAATTTTTTAGAATTTTTGGATTTATAGAAGTATGGTCATTCTCCAGATCATTACAGACTATTCTATTTTTGACAGATTGTGTTTTCAATGCATAGTTTGTTTATTTTCTAGTTTCTATGGCTTATATTGCTCAATATAAATTGTGGAAACGATATGTTACAGTAGGAATTGTGTGAGAACAATTATGGATCTTTTCTTTGACAGTACCAAAGTGAATGGTTTGCTCTTTATCATACTAACACTATCTCACGAAGTTCCGTTAAGTTTTGTGTGCTTGAAGTTTTCAAGTTTTGGGTGAGATATCGATATGAGGAGAATGAGGAGTGGAAATACCATAAGCTTGGGAATTCCCAAGGCACCCGAAGGTAATATTGAAGGAAGACCGAAGCAACTAAGCTTGGGGATACCCCGGTAGGCATCCCACCTTTCTTCAACAACAATTACCGGTTAGTGTCGTGGAATAGTCACGGCAGATGTCCTAGTGTGAGGACTTAGTCATGGAGCCATCGCAACTAGGTTAGCTTAAAGGGGTTAAACGGGACAAAGGACACAGGAGTTTATACTGGTTCGGCCCCTTTCGGTGAAGGTAAAGGCCTAGTCCAGTTTGAGGTGGTATTGCTTATGTCTCGATTACCAGGGAGCGAATACGCTTGACCTAGGTTTCGATCTCTTGTTTCTTGCCCTGAACCGCCGCTAGGTCGCCCCTTTATATACACAGGTTGACGCCCAGTGGCTCACGGAGTCCCGACCGGCTCATAGACAACGTGTCCAGCTCGGTGACTAACTATCCTTGCCTTACAATACAAGTCATACACATATGGCGGTTTACCCTATGGGCCTTAAGTCTCTCTTGGGCCTTCGCCCCATGAACCGTCATCTTCAATATCCTCGCGGGCTTCATATTGATTAACCGCGATAGGAATAACCCGGCCCCTCTTGGACGGGTCATACCTAATAGTAATATCCCCAACATTAGGCCCTAGATTGAGTTGAATTTGTTCATGTCAATCTGCAACACTTAGAAAAAATCCTTCCATCTTCATTTGTGCGAGATCTCATAACCCGCCATGACGTCATCTCCTGCGATTGTGGTAACCCGCCATGACGTCATCTACAATATTAATTTTACACAATATCCAACATATCTTAACGGATCCTTATCTTTAATGACCATCCCGAAAATTGAGGCGTTCGAACCGCTGGATAATCATTCTTTGGCCTCCTCGTTTTTTGCTCCTACCTGTTCACCCTTCCCCTTATAAATAGGGTCAGACCACCTCTTCTCATTTCCCCCCTTCTCCTTCTCGTCTTCCTCCTCTCGCGACTCATCTGCCGCTTCGAGCTCTCCCGCCGCCGCGAGCTCACCGTCCTCCTCGTCCTTGGCCGCTGCATCAACCTGAACGGGACCAGAGAAAACCGCAGCGCCTCCTCACTGCTCCTCGGATCCAGTAAGTTCCTTCTCCTCTCAACTGTAGATCTCCATTAGGGTTTCTGTAGTTCTTCGAGTTCTTCGTCGTTATTCGACGTTCTTCTCTGTACCTCTAGTTAGCTCTTATTTTAGATCCAAATATAGCCTTAGGACGCGCGGAACCTATTTCCTCTCCTCCCGTTGTCTCAAAACTTGCTTCACAGATGCAGAAATCTTTCCCTTGTTCTAGTTCCTCTGCTGCCGCAATATTTAGATTTTGAATTATTTTCTTTTTTACGTTGCGCTATATCTGAAATTGTAGCTTCAGCCTGTGAAATCTGTTTGTCCCTCACTTAGCGAATTTTTTCCCTTCTTGATAGATCTTGACTATCAATATTGCATGGCGGCTTACCTGACCAGTTATAACTAGTCATATGTCACTAGGCCCCTTTTAAGCCGCCACTCTGAATATGTACTGTAGTGTTTATCCTCCGGCTTAATGAATCAATCTACATCGGAAAAAACTATTCTTTCTTTTAGGCTTCTTGTTTCACAATGCCGTCGAAGACAGTCACTTCATGTAACTGGGTTCCCTCCATTGTCACTGAGGACATGCTCAAGGACTTTGTGAAAACCGGCTACTTGCCAGAAAAGACTGTCATGCATTATCGCACCCCCGATCCAGAAGAAGAAAAAACCTTAGCCAAAGGATGGTGAAGTCATCGTTTTTACTGATCACATGAATCGGGGCTTCTCACCGCCCGGTTCTAAATTTTTCCAAGATGTTCTGCACTTCTTTGAACTTCACCCTCAAGACATTGGACCAAATTCTGTGTCAAACATCTGCAACTTCCAAGTTTTCTGTGAAGTATACCTTCAAGAAGAGCCCAGTGTCAAATTGTTCAGGGAGTATTTTTATCTGAACCGCCAAAATGAGTTTTCAAACGGACCCATCTTCGAACTTGGCGGAATCTCAATTCAACGGAGAAGAGATGCCATATTCCCCTATGCTTGCTTGCCAAGTCACCCGAAAGATTGGAACCAGACATGGTTTTATTGCCAAGATACCTCTCCGGCTGACAAGAATCCACTGCCGGGTTACCGTGCCCAGTGTCTTGACTCTAAATATCAACTCCCTGATAAGCTGGCCGCTGCTGAACATAAAAAAACTCGCCCCTACCATTGCAAAGGTCAAGGCTCTGCTGGGAAATGGTTTAACTAGTATTGACTTGGTTCGGTGATGGGTTGCATGGCGGATCATACCATTGAGTCGCCCATCTGGCTTAATGTGTACTTATACGGGTGGTAAAAAATATCCGCTGCGCCACAGCTCCGTACGTTTAACTGATGACACCATTAATGGAATGACGAAGTCCCTTCTGAATGAAGATACGGCTGACTAGAGCAAAGTGGGTCTAAGCCCTTTCTGCACACTTAACCCGGCACCAAAGGTGAGTCTTTAAATTACTTACTTTACCTTTATTACTCAAATCTTCTATTAACTCAACTTTTATGACTTTCACAGGTTGATGATGATTTTTGGAAAAAGAAGTACAACCATGAAGCTGCAAAAAGGGCCAGGGCTGCCAAGAAAGCCGCCAAGAAGAATAGGAAGAATACCAGTACTTCCGAGCTGTTTGAATTGGCCGACAGCTCTGAGTCGGAGGTAGCTCTTGATTCTCTTGGCTCCTTTTTCAACTACCTTATTGACATTGATTATCATCAGGATGACACAGGGGCCAGTCAAGCGATCGAGGAAGAGGTAACTATCATTTCCTCTGACTCCGAGCCAAGACAGAAAATTCGAAGAGTAACCCGAAAAGTAAGCTTTTCACACCCCTTAGCTCATCTGGATCCTCACTTTCTTTTGAAGCAACAGCAGCACTAGAGCCGGCGATAGACTCGAACCAGTGGTGATGGAGAATTATCTTCCAGCTTACCAAACACTCCACGGAAACGCCGAAACGAGGTCATCCCTAATTTAAACTTTTCTTATCCTCTAGCGGGTCTCATCCGCCGGCCACTTAATTCTTCCAATTCAAATTACTAGGAGACGTCTCGCTCCTCTTCCGACGACTCATCATAGTCCCATCTACCGGCTTTCAAAACTGCTCCTGGGTAATAACGAATACTTATTATTTGATTCTTATGCTCCTATATATTAATACCAACCTCCCATGACCCATGTAGTGGAATGGCCAAGCCTAGCAAGAAGGCACAGGTGACCAAGCCGACTGAAGACCCCAAAGCCAGTGAACCGGAGCAACAAGTTTCAGCTCCTGAAACTTCCATCCCTCAACCAGAAGAACCGGCTCTTGACGTTCCACCAGTGACTCCTGACCCTTCTATTGATCAGGCAAATAATGATCCTGTGAACACTGAATCATCAAGCCCACTTAAGCCGGCTGAGACACATGATGATGATGTGGTGATTACCAACACCGACTTTAGAGAGCCGGGAAGATCACTACAAGAAATATGTCAACTAGTGACCTTCTGTCAGTGACCCTGGAAAAATTGGTCATAGATCTGTGACCATTTGAGAGCAATTGGTCAAAAGCTGTTCGGGGGGCTCCAAACCCTAAACCATTGCGACCATTTTGGTCAGAAAGGTAGTAATTTCCTTACACGAAATGGTCACAAAGCAAACAGGGCTGGTCCGCTGCCTTATTTCTAGTTGTTAACGACCAATATAGATGGTCATAGCCTTGTAGATTGTGGTGGGTTGTGATGACTAGGCGCCATCTCATCAGTTTTGCCTATGTGTCATGTCCATGTGTCAAGTTTTGCCCTAGGTTGTGAAGCAACCTATATATCTGTTATTCCAAAAATTCCCAAATAATTCTCATAAATTGTTTGGATCATATCTTCATCAAATATTTCAAAAACCTTCCTTTCCTAGTTCAAAAATAACTCAACAATATTCATTTTCCTATTCTGTTCAGAGCAGCAGTTTGTGAAGGAAGTACCACTTTGGCATGTCCAAATAGTATCCATTTTCTACAGTGCTTTCCTATGCCCAAATAACCATCCTCCACCAAATGCCAGCTCAATCCATTCATTATTTTGAGCCGAGCTTCAACATTTGTAGTTATGTCCAGTGTGGTAGTTTGCAAAGCAAGTACCACATAGGCTCCTCCTTTTGAGGTGAAAATTTGTGAAGACGGTCTTCTTAGTAACTGATCATCCTCAGCCAAAACTCACACCCATTAGCCATGTACATTTCCCGTACCGCTAATCAAACACTTGGCTGCTAATTCATGTTTGAGCATCGATCGGTCTTCTCGTGAGAATGTTATGTTGTAATTTTCTTCCTAGCACCTACCTGGGGAGTGCCCAACCCACTAGACATGCCTACGCCACCCAGAACACATGGCAACGCCACGGTCACGCGGTGACCACGCGGCGGGCATGCGAGCTTACGCGCTCTAGAGTTGGGGCCCTCGGCCACCGTCCAAACCTCGATGTCTCGCCATCAAACCATGTATTTCTGATTAAATAGATACTTATTTACCTATAAATGATTTTTGGAAAAAATAAATAGCAAACTATGAGGCAGCTGCAGTTCAAATTTGACACGCTTCCAACTGAATCGGCGGGAATTTGTCTTTTTCACCAGAGGTGGATCAAAACTTTTGACACCCAAACATTTTGTCAATTGTGCATTAAATATGTCCTAGTATTTTATAAAATTGATTAGGTCCAATTTTGCAACAAATATATGGTAGGTCCTTCACAAAAAAAACTCATTTCAAGCACTCAGAAAACGGAATATGGTTTTTTCGTCCAAAGAAAATAAAAACTTCCTTAGGAAATATTGTTTGCCATTCCAAGATGCACCCTTGTGCACAATACTAGATCATTTGAACAAACTATGCCATGAATGTGGCCATAGGATTGATCATCTGGCTTGAAAGCCATGCATCTTCACACATGATAGCTCATTTCTGAGAACACTTTTTAAAAAGAATTGTCGTATTACAAGTTTATTATTTTTCCTGGTAACTTGGTCATATATAATCACACAATGCGAAGGTTTTCCAATTTTTTGATTTTTTTTGAATTTTTTATGCCCGTTTCAAAATGCGGTCAAAACGGCGGGCTTGACCGTTCCTATCTAGTGGTTGAATCTTGGAATTTTTTTGGTGTTTCTCTGATTAAATAGATACTTATGTCACTAGAAATGATTTTTGGAAAAAATAAATAGCAAACTATGAGGCAGCTGCAGTTCAAATTTGACCCGTTTCCAACTAAATCGACGACAATTTGTCTTTTTCACCAGAGGTGGATCAAAACTTTTTTCACCCAACCATTTTGTCAATTGTGCATTATATATGTCCTAGTGTTTTATAAAATTGATTTGGTACATTTTTGCAACAATTATTTGGTAGGTCCTTCACAAAAAACCTTATTTGGGGCACTCGGAAAATGAAAAATGAATTTTCCGTGCAAAGAATATAAAAACTTCCTTAGACAACATTGTTTGGAATTCCAAGATGCACCCTTGTGCACAATATGAGATCATTTGAACCAACTATGCCATGAATGTGGCCATAAGATTGATCATTTGGCTTGAAAGCCATGAATCTTCACGCATGATAGCTCATTTCTGAGAACACTTTTTTAAAATAATTACCGTATTACAAGTTTATTATTTTTTCTGGAAACTTGGTCACATATTATGACACAATGCAAAGGTTTTCCAATTTTTTGATTTTTGTTTGAATTTTTTATGCCCGTTTCAAAATGCGGTCAAAACGGCGGGCTTGACCGTTCCTAGCAAGTGGTTGAATCTTGGGATTTTTTTAGTGTTTATATGATTAAATATATACTCATGTACCTAGAAATTATTTTTGGAAAAAATAAAGAGAAAACTATGAGGCAGCTACAGTTCAAATTTGACCCGTTTCCAACTGAATCGACGACAATTTGTCTTTTTCACCAGAGGTGGATCAAAACTTTTTTCACCCAGCCATTTTGTCAATTGTGCACTATATATGTCCTAGTGTTTTATAAAATTGATTTGGTACATTTTTGCAACAATTATTTGGTAGGTCCTTCACAAAAAAACCTCATTTGGGGCACTCGGAAAATGAAAAATGAATTTTCCGTGCAAAGAATGGAAAAACTTCCTTAGGCAACATTGTTTGGAATTCCAAGATGCACCCTTGTGCACAATATGAGATCATTTAAGATTGATCATTTGGCTTGAAAGCCATGAATCTTCACGCATGATAGCTCATTTCTGAAAACACTTTTTTAAAATAATTACCGTATTACAAGTTTATTATTTTTTCTGGAAACTTGGTCACATATAATGACACAATGCGAAGGTTTTCCAATTTTTTGATTTGTTTTGAATTTTTTATGCCCGTTTCAAAATGCGGTCAAAACGGCGGGCTTGACCGTTCCTAGCTAGTGGTTGAATCTTGGGATTTTTTTGGTGTTTCTATGATTAAATAGATACTTATGTACCTAGAAATGATTTTTTGAAAAAATAAAGAGCAAACTATGAGGCAGCTACAGTTCAAATTTGACCCGTTTCCAACTGAATCGACGACAATTTGTCTTTTTCACCAGAGGTGGATCAAAACTTTTTTCACCCAACCATTTTGTCAATTGTGCATTATATATGTCCTACTATTTTATAAAATTGATTTGGTCCATTTTTGCATCAATTATTTGGTAGGTCCTTCACAAAAAAACCTCCTTTTGGGCACTCGGAAAATGATTAAAATAGCTAGAAAGATAAAAAATGCATGCAAAATTGTGATCATCCATAAAATGTGGTCTAAATTGAGTGATAAATCTAGTTGTGTCATTTTGGAAAATATTTTTGATAGCTGCTTCACAAAACCTCCTAGTTTTAGTACTTCAAAACTATTTTAAATCATAAAATTTCTGAACCAATCAGGGCTCTTCCCACGGATCACTCCAATGTAGCCGTGTGAACCGTCCAGGTCCCACGGATCAACGGCTCTCACTCACCTCTCAGGTCTCTCTCCCCCAACCCAAACCCTAGCAGCCCTCACTCCATCCAGATCTCTCTCCCCCTCTCCCCGAGAACCCACCCGCCGCCGCTTGTCTCCTCCCTCGCCGCCATTGCTGCCACCTCCTTCCCGTCCCCGGCCTCCTTCTGCAACGCCCCCATCGATCCCGATCCCCTCTCCTCCTCCCTCGTCCTCATCTCCTCCCCCCCACCGCTCCCACCCACCGAACCGATCCTAATCCCTTCCAGATCGAGAGAGAGTGAGAGCTCGCCTCCTCCCTTCTAGATCGCCGCCGCCACCTACCTCCGGTGGAGCTCACCGCCGTCCATGGCCTGCCCCAGGCCCGAGGTCCTTCTCTCCTCTAGATCCGGCCTCCTCCTCGGTCCTACCCGACGTGTTCGACCTGGGCTCCGACGCCTACGCCCACAACGACACCACCGTCGGCGGCCTCGTCTCCGACCTGCGCTCCTGCATCTCCCAGGGTGCGTGTCTGCGACCACTACCCTCACCCTCACTGTCGATGACCCCCCGCCGCCTCCGCACACCACCGTTCCCTCCCCTCACCCTGGCCACAGGTCAGGCAGTGCGAGGCGACCCTCTAGACCCGCGAGGGCCGCAGCCTTGCCATGGTGCGCTCCTTCCTCCCTCTCCTCCCAGACCCGCTTGGATCCGCATGACCCACCCTCACCGCACCTCGTCTCCTCTCTCTGCCTCTCATATCCACCACGGCAAGGTCACCATGGGCCTCGACCTCCACGGACGGCGGCCAGATCGAGCGAAGCTTCCCTTCCTCTGCCCGACGGGACAAGGACAAGGACAAGCTGCAGCATCATCGTATCATCAAGGTTCAATTTCATCTCTTCCCTCTGTTTATTTTCTAGAATCCCAAGCCATTGCTGCAATCCCTCCCTCCCTCCCTCGATTGGATTGGCTTCTTCGATCTGGGCTAGTGGCTGATTGTGGCTGGGTTCGTTCATGGGCAGGGACCAAGGTTGGGTACAAGCCCGATGTGGTCGTTGGAGGGAAGGACCTGGAGCACGACTGGAGGGTGCACCGCGGGATCAGCTACTTCATCGAGCCGCTCGTTCTGCTTGGCCTCTTCGCCAGGTCGACCTTGTCCATTCGTCTCAAAGCTGAAGGGTGTTTTCTTATCCTGTTTCTGCTTGAGATTAATTGATTCGATGTCAGATTATGTGTATATACTTGCAAGTTCAAAATGTAGTATAATAGTGTTGATATAATGTAGTGCTGGGCACCACCTCGTGTGTTTATCATACACATGCACTGATTATCTAATTTAGCACGTTGCTGATCTTATAATGCTACTATACTTAACTTGCTGCCTGGTAGGGGTTGCCCTTGAAGGATTGATTGTGCTCTGTATCCTACCATGATATATTCTCAGCGAGTTTACTGAAATTGCTGTAGTCTGAAAAATAGTTAACAGTTTCTCTGTTTGGTACTATTAAACTGATAGTCAGAGAAACTTTTAAATTGTTGGTTTCATACTACTCACAATCAACAGATGAATTTCAGTACTTCTGTTTGGTACTATTTTCCACTAGTAAGAACAATTGTTTGTGAAGCTAGTAAAAATCATGGAACTTAAAAGGTCAAATAAGTTGATTTATCTCTTTTCAGCCTTAACAGAGAAGATGGAGTTATCCGTTCTATTTAGCCTATTTTTACTTGGGTTGGATTAACATGTGAACAAAATTCAAGTTCCTATAATACTAAATTAAATCTAGTTTCTGCACATCATATTCTTTTCAGGTTTAGCACCTGAGCTGTATTCTTCCACATGAATGGAACCACTTAGGGTTGTTTTAGCACGTTGTAGTTCCAGCCTGAGAGAAACTGCAGTTTCCCCTCCAACTCAGTGATTATTGGTCCACATGAATGACATGTTTTTAAATCTATTTCCTAATTTTGTGGTCTGAGGAACAAGGCTGGTTGCTGTAGCTGCTCAAAAGTTCATTGCAGACATCACAGACATTGCTGTTACTTACTATACATTGCATTGTAGTTTCGCTGGATATTTTGCTTTAGAGCCACTTGGATTCACGCAGCATCAGGAGGAGCTCAAGCACGACCACCAAGAGGCACCACCGCAGCAGCAGGTAGCATGTCCATATCCACCTCCCTCTCCCTCTGCTCCCAATCCTTTTTATTAGAATATACTGTGTACATTCTGAACCCCCTAGTGTGACACAAGTATATGCACATGCTATGGTTTAAGTGTTGCTAGTGTATGGTAAATAGGTTGAGCACCCACCGCTATTTGATGCTATTTTGTTTAGGATTCTGTTCCTCTATGCATGTAATCTCCAGACCATGCTCAAGCATACACACACGGTTGATTTGCACGGAACGATTACTACTAACTAAAGAAGGAAGCAGACTTCTTCACATAAAGGAAGATGTCTGTTTTAGTAATATAAACAAATAAAAAAAAGATTGTTTGCATACAATTAGATCATTCTCACTTATTAGTTGATGAGTTCAAAGTATGTAGAATCTTTAGTTCTCTGGTTATATTATAGTCAGAATTATACTGTGTGCATGATTTTATCCATTGCTGGTACTATGGATAGAGCTTTGTGTGTAATCTGGAGTTGTTCTTGTTATTTTCTATCCATTTTATTATATTGTGTGCATGATTGTTCCATTGCTGTTGCATGATTTTATCCACTGTTAGCTCCAAACTGGGAGCTTGTTCTATATTATTCTATAATGACTCAGCTAATAATCTGGAGTTGTTCTTGTTATTCATTGCTGGTACTATGGATAGAGCTTTGTGTGTTTATCATTCTATAATGAATTGTCCTTTACTCCATTTTACTCCAGCTTTTCTAATTCTTCTTAGCTGATTCATGTAACAGGGCGATCATGGAGGGCATGCAGTCGTTCTGTTAGCCCAGTCCTGACTATGGCCGTCCATTGAGTCCGGCATTTGATCTCTGTCGAAGGAGCTCCATGTTGAAGAAGTAAACACTTGTAGAGCTTGTAACATTACTTGGAGAGCTTGTAAAGTACTATAGAGCTTTGCATTTGTAGAGCTTGTAAAGCATTGTATATGTTGAGCTTGTATTACGTGTCATTTGTAGAGCTTGTAGTGAATCTGGCTATTGTTATTTGAATTATTATGTGTGTTTTCTGCTTGCCTATTTAAATACTGGTTATTTTCTTACTATGAAATTCAAATATGATGTCAAATTGAAATATGAAGAATCTGAGCCTAATAGCTGGGACCCATTTATCAGAATCTGACAAGTGGGACTTGTTTGACTAATGGACCCATTTCATAAAAAAAAGAAAACTAAAACTGCTGGTACAAAAAGGCCTTGGCCGAGAAAATAAAAAGGCCGAATTGTAGGGCTTGGCCCGTGTAGTTCACCAAAATTAGCAGCGAAAAAAATATAAATGGGCTGAATTAATGGGCTCGGCCCATGTAGAAAACCAAATTGGACCAGGCTGAATCTTGTGCCACATCAGCTTGCCACACTGGATGCCTACGTGGCCTGGGGAGGTTGCTAGTGACCAAAATGCCACAGTAGGCATATTTTGGTCGTAAACGTCTACAACCTTCTCACAGAGAAGGTCGCTATAGTCAGTTTACGACTGCCATCTTTTGACCTTCTGTTTTTGTTCACAAAAAGGTCACAAATGAAAAACCATGACCTTTCAGTGACCAATAGTGGTGGTCACAAGTTGACATATTTCTTGTAGTGGATCCACTGTTTTAGCCAAACACTCCGCCAAGGAAGAATACATTGAACAGCGAAAAGTGAGATTTGATGTTGCCAATTACTCTCAACTGAGCATTGGCGAAGTATATTCTGGCTATCTCAATCAAGTGCACACCAGCCGCGATCTTGAAGTTGACATGGTGAAGCAGATGCATCAAAAATCTGAGGTATGAACTCCTTCTTTATTGAGTTATGCACATCCTGTCAGCCCCCAAGTCTAATGTTTATGGTGGAACTAAATATGCTGTGGACTTAGATTAACCATGAGTATAAATAATACCCTTTGATAGAACCCTTCAAAATCTGGCTTACACCATCTGCGCCGAACCTTTGTATCCTTATGTATAAAACATAACTTATTTGTGTAGCCCTCATGAACCGACTGTGTTTGTCCACGGCACATCCGGGTCATCATAATAAAATATGAGAAATGTGCATTTGCCCCCAAGTGCAAAGTACTCTTGCTTGTAAAGTGCTTGGGACTTAATCACATGAGCCGTTTGTATAAATAATTTTTTGGTAGACATTAGCCCCCAAGTGCCAAGTACTCTTGCTTGCAAAGTGCTTGGGACTTCTCTTCAGTAACCCAAATATGAATGTGATTTTGAACCGGTGTATGTACAGGACACCACTGGTCAACTTCAATCTCAATTAACTGACATGAAAGCCCAGCTGGAGGTGCAAGAATCGGAGACCCAGAAGGCCGACTCAAAATTCCAATTTAGTGTGGCTGAAACGAAAAAGCTGAAGACCAGTTTTGAGGTTGAAAGAACCACCTGGGCTGAAGAAAAGACTGCTTTGATACATCGGGCTGAGAAGGCGGAGGCGGCTCTTCAGGAGGTGACCACTGAGCTCACCGACTTAAAATGCCATGTGTCTCAGATGGTTTTTGCTATCTTTGGTAAGTCGTCTGGCTAGTATCAAATTTGAATCTCTTTCTTGATGGTATAAACCATTTCTAACAAACCCATGATTATTATTCAGGTCCCAGGATCACCAATCTTAGCCAAGAGATGCTTGAAGCTGAAGGCAGTTTATACCCTTGTTGAGCAGCTCTATACTAGGACTCAGCGCGCACTAATTTCTCCGGCTAAACAAACACCAACTCTCTTGATTGGTGTCCTGAGAGGTTTAATGAGATGAAGCGGTCATTTGCGAGAGCCGGTGCTGTGACAGCCTTAAGCCGGGCGAAAGCATGGCTTCCAGAGCTAGACCCAGGCGATATATCTACCGGGTACCCAATCTTGAAGGAAGATGGCACTCCTTTTGAGAAGCAAGACTTTGCCGCCTGCGTGAAGGAGATACGTCCCCTGGCCAGTCTGATTGCCAATGAAACAGATCTATCCAGATATCAGCCGGTTTATGACATGGAAAATCAGAAGCTGCCTATGCCGACTTACAAAGTGATGGATCTAATTCGCCCAATCCATAAGCACACTTTTGCTCCTGAAGTTGACCTGTCTGAGCTTATCGACGATGAAGCTGAATTCCAAGCCTTGTGCGGCATTGACTGGTCATCACCAAACTTCCAGGAAGAAGAGGAGGACGAAGAAGCGGAGAGGGATGATCCAGAAGCTTCAAATCATGAGGGCCAAGAAGATTGACCCGTCTGGCAGTTTATATATTTGATCTTTTGAAAACACTTAATCATTTGGCTCCTTGAGTCATGTAATAGGCTAGTAAAACTTTGCTCTGTCGTGCCATCATGCAGGTTTGTGTTTTATCCAGCACGGTCAGATCTGCCACTTGAAAACTATCATTATATCCTTATTTATGACGTGGATTTACGCAGACAAAGTTTAGTCTTATCCTACACACAAGTAGATCACAAGTGCCCTGGCGGTTTACCGCAAGGTGGGTCATAACATCCCATATATAACAATGATGTAGAAAACAGTTTATAGACAGGGTCGGTTTAGTTATAATTAGAAATAATCATAACAAAAATATTATACCCGTGATATTGAATCGTACTGCCAGCTTATGATACCTGTGTAGTATGGGTGTTAACTCAAAACTTTAGAAGCCAATACTTCCAAGTATTTGATATCGTCATATGCTGGTGACTTATCGTCCAAAGCCAGACCGGGTTAACAGAAACCGTGGGTATGATTCAAATATGAGCTGTCAAAATTGAAGCTATATGGCCTGAATCACTTTTAAACCATATGTCAAGATGGCATCAAGACGAACCGAAAAAATGTTCAAAAGACCAAGCAAAACGAGAAAACGAGGCTATGCTTCGAATACGAGCAGGAAGCCGAACCAAAAGGGTTATTTCATAGCTATGCTTCGAATACGAGCAAGAAGCCCCCAAGTGGTCTATGGCATTGAGCCGATCAAAAGGGTACCGACTGCTATGATTCTAATACGATCAGTAAGCCCCCTAGTGACCATGAGTTTTGGCATTGCACCCATCAAGAGGGTAACGATAGCTATTTTCTCTTTGGTGAATACACCTATGTTTGAACAGGAAGCCCCCAAGTGACCTTAAGTTTTGGCATTGCGCCGATCAAGAGGGTACCGACAACTATGTTCTCTTTGATGAATACACCTATGTTTGAACAGGAAGCCCCCAAGTGACCTTAAATTTTGGCATTGAGCCGATCAAGAGGGTACCGACAACTATGTTCTCTTTGGTGAATACACCTATGTTTGAACAGGAAGCCCCCAGGTGACCTTTGAAATTATGATGAAAAAAACTCATTATTCTTAAAGATGAAACAACAGAGGCCCTGCCTTATCAGGGATGTCGGCTTTATTATAAACATCATAATATATACATTGTCAAAATATGTACATCATAAGAGCCGGTGGCTCAAGTGTACTAAGGCCGAAGATGAGCAATATTCCACGGCCGGCAGGTCTCCTCCTCCGACTTACGTGAGTCCTTGTGCTCTCGAATATCGATAAGGTAGTATGACCCATTGTTCAAGTTCTTGCTGACCACAAAGGTTCCTTCCCAAGGTGGGGATAACTTGTGCATATCAGTTTGATCCTGGATAAGCCGGAGCACCAAGTCACCTTCTTGAAAAGTTCTGGTCTTAACCCGATGGCTGTGGTAACGGCATAGATCTTGTTGGTAAATCACCGAGCGAGCCGCCACAAGGTCACGCTTCTCGTCTAACAGGTCAAGTGCATCTTGACGTGCTTTTTCATTATTAGCTTCAACATAAGCCGCCACGCGGGGCGAGTCATGACGGATGTCACTAGGGAGAACTGCCTTTGCTCCGTAAACCATGAAG
>NC_041393.1:619903945-619920530 GCF_002162155.2 Triticum dicoccoides | reverse complement strand
AGGTCTCCTCCTCCGACTTACGTGAGTCCTTGTGCTCTCGAATATCGATAAGGTAGTATGACCCATTGTTCAAGTTCTTGCTGACCACAAAGGTTCCTTCCCAAGGTGGGGATAACTTGTGCATATCAGTTTGATCCTGGATAAGCCGGAGCACCAAGTCACCTTCTTGAAAAGTTCTGGTCTTAACCCGACGGCTGTGGTAACGGCATAGATCTTGTTGGTAAATCACCGAGCGAGCCGCCACAAGGTCACGCTTCTCGTCTAACAGGTCAAGTGCATCTTGACGTGCTTTTTCATTATTAGCTTCAACATAAGCCGCCACGCGGGGCGAGTCATGACGGATGTCACTAGGGAGAACTGCCTTTGCTCCGTAAACCATGAAGAAAGGCGTGTAACCCTGTAGATTCTTTGGGGGTAGTATTGATACTCCATAGCACTCAAGGTAACTCCTCCACCCAACAACCTGGCGTCCTCTCCAAAGGAACCATAAGCTGGGGCTTGATGCCTCTCAAAATTTCTTGATTGGCTCTTTCAGCTTGACCATTGGATTGGGGGTGAGCTACTAACGAGACGTCAAGTCGAATATGCTCACGTCAAATATGCTAAGTTATAATGCTGTGGGGAAAACCAAAGCGAAAAATCACCTTTTTGATGAATTGAACCGATGTTGTCGCGTCACACTTACTGACCATCTCTGCTTCAACCCACTTTGTGAATTTGTCAACCGCCACCAAGAGGTGTGTCTTTTTATCCTTGGACCTTTTAAAAGGCCCAACCATACCAAGCCCACAAACTGCAAACGGCCAAGTAATTGGAATCATCCTCAATTCTTGAGCCGGCACGTGAGCTCGTCATGAAAATTTCTGACAACCATCACATTTACTGACCAAATCCTCTGCATCAACATGATCTGTCAGCCAATAAAACCCATGACAAAAAGCCTTAGCCACAAGAGACTTTGAACCGACATGATGACCACAATCTCCTTCATGAATCTCACGAAGAATTTCACGGCCCTCTTCAGGAGAGACACAATGTTGAAACACCCCAGTAATGATACAATGGTGCATCTCGACGTTAACAATTGTCATTGACTTAGACCGCCGGGTTATCTGTCTGGCCAGAGTTTCATCCTCGGGTAACTCGCCCCGGGTCATATAAGTCAAATATGGGACTGTCCAATCAGGAATAGCATGGAGAGCCGCCATCAGATGTGCTTCCAGGTCAGGAATAGCCAGATCTTCCTCTGTAGGCAATTTAACAGAAGGATTATGAAGAATATCTAAGAAAGTGTTAGGTGGCACCGGCTTATGCTGGGACCCTAACCGGCTTAAGGCATCAACCGCCTCATTTTTCCTGCGATCAATGTGTTCCACTTGATAACCCTTTAAGTGTCCAGCAATAGCATCAACCTTGCGGCAATAAGCCGCCATGAGTGGATCCTTAGAATCCCATGTGCCTGAAACTTGCTGAGGCACCAAGTCTGAGTTGCCGAAGCATCTTACCCGGCTTAAATTCATCTCCTTAGCCATCTGAAGACCATGGAGCAGGGCTTCATACTCAGTTGCATTGTTAGTATAGGGAAACATCAACCTTAAAACGTAATAAAACTTGTCACCTCGAGGGGAAGCTAAGACCACTCCAGCCCCCGAGCCCTCCAATTGCCTGGACCCATCAAAGTGAATAGTCCAATATGTGTTATCTGGCTTCTCTTCAGACATCTGCAGCTTTGTCCAGTCATTGATGAAATCCACAAGTGCTTGAGACTTGATGGTCGTGCAAGGCATATACTTCAAACCATGAGGTCCAAGCTCAATGGCCCACTTGGTTACCCGACCTGTGGCTTCTCTGTTTTGAATAATATCCCCTAAAGGAGCAGAATTAACCAGAGTGATGGGATGACCCAGAAACTATTGTTTAAGTTTCCCACTCGCCATGAACACCCCGTATACGAGCTTCTGCCAGTGCGGATACCTCTGCTTGGACTCAATAAGCACTTCACTGATATAGTAAACCGGCCGTTGAACCGGATATTCCTTGTCTGCTTCCTTTTGTTCCACCACAATGGCTACACTGATAGCCCGGGCATTAGCAGCCACATATAATAACAACGACTCTTTATCAATAGGAGCGGCGAGGACTGGCGGCTCAGCTAGCTGTTTTTTCAAAGCTTCAAACGCGTCGTTAGCAGCATCACTCCAGACAAAGTTATCTATTTTCGTCATCATCTGGTACATTGGTATGGCCTTCTCACCAAACTATCTTATGAACCGACTTAAGGCAGCAATACGACCCGCCAGACGTTGAACATCATTGATACACGCCGGCTTTGCCAAGGAGGTAATGGCCTTGATCTTCTCCGGTTTAGCCTCAATGCCTCTGTTAGAAACTAGAAAACCCAAAAGCTTGCCCGCTGGCATAACAAAAACGCACTTGTTCGGGTTAAGCATCATCTTCTAGACCCGGAGATTATTGAAGGTCTCCTTCAAATCATCTATTAAAGTTTCCTTCTCTTTGGATTTCACCACAATATCATCCACATAAGCATGAACGTTGCATCCAATCTGACCGTGAAGACAATTCTGTACACATCGCTGGTAAGTCGCCTGGGCACTCTTGAGCCCAAAATGCATTGATACGTAGCAGAAGGCTCCAAATGGAGTGATAAAAGTTGTCTTCTCCTGGTCCTTAACCGCCATCTTGATCTGATGATAACCAGAATATGCATCCAAAAAGCTCAAACGCTCACAACCCGCCGTAGCATCAATGATTTGATCAATACGAGGGAGAGCAAAAGGATCAGCCGGACATGCCTTGTTTAAGTCCGTGTCGTCCACGCACATAGGCCAAGTACCATTATTCTTAAGCACCAACACTGGGTTAGCCAACCACTCCAGATGAAAGACTTCGACAATGAACCCAGCCGCCAAGAGCTGGGCCCACTTCTTCACCAATGGCTTTACGCCTCTCCTCATTGAAGCGACGAAGGAATTGCTTGACCGGCTTAAACTTTGGATCAATATTAAGAGTGTGCTAAACGAGTCCCTCGGTACACCCGGCATGTCAGAAGGTTTCCATGCAAAGATGTCCCCGTTCTCACGGATGAACTCGATGAGCGCGCTTTCCTATTTAGGATCCATGTTGGCACTAATATTGAACTGCTTGGACGAATCGCCAGGAACAAAGTCAACTAGTTTAGTGAAATCAGCTGACTTAAACTTCAATGCCAGATCATGCTCTATAGTTGGCTTTTTCAAAGATGTCATATCCGCCGGATCAACATTGTCTTTGTAAAACTTCAACTCCTCTGTTGCACAGAGAGACTCAGCATAAGCAGCATCACCCTCTTCACACTCCAGAGCTATCTTCCGACTTCCATGCACTGTGATTGTCCTCTTGTAGCCCGGCATCTTCAGCTGCAGATAAACATAACAAAGTCGTGCGATGAATTTGGCATAAGCCGACCGTCCAACCAAAGCATGGTACATGCTTTTAATCTTGACCACTTCAAAGGTCAACCTCTCGGCCCTGGAATCATTTTCATCCCCAAAGGCCACTTCCAGCTCAATCTTGCCTACATGATACGCCGACTTACCAGGAACCACTCCATGAAAAACGGTATTGGACATCTTAAGATTTTTATCAGTCAACCCCATACGACGGAAAGTATCACAGTAAAGGATATTAATGCTGCTACCCCCATCCATGAGTACCTTAGTGAATTTATATCCATAAACTTGAGGCGCCACCACCAAAGCCAAGTGACCCGGATTATCAACCCGGGGCGGGTGATGCTCTCGACTCCACATAATGGGTTGCTCGGACCATTGCAAGTAATGGGGAACTGCCGGTTCAACGGTGTTCACAACCCTTTTATGGAGCTTCTGATCTCGCTTGCATAAACTTGTGGTGAAAACGTGATACTACCCACTATTCAGCTGCTTCGGATGACTTTGATATCCAGACTGCTGCTGCTGAGCCCCCTGACCAGATTGTTGATTGTAACCACCCTGATTACCTTGATGGTTTTGGTGACCCTGGAAGACGGAATTAGAACCGCCACCACCGTAACTCGGGCCATGAGAACCACCACTACCAGAACCTGAGCCACCACCCGGCCCATGGTTGTTTTGGAATAAATTAGAACTTTTGAAATCCCTCATAATTGAACAATCTTTTCAAAGGTGAGTGGCTGGCCTCTCCTTCGTGCCATGCCTTGGGCAGGGCTCATTTAGCAACTGCTCAAGATTGGGACCTGATCCACCTGTCCGAGGAGGCGGCCTCCCCTTACGATGCTGACCATTGTTCTTCCTATTGGTATTAGCCACAAAATGTGAGTTACCATCAACCTTCCGCTTACCGTTGCCCCCCTGACTCGCCGGGTTATGTTGTGGACCCTTGGTGTTGCCACTCTTCTTTCCCTTTCCCGGCTTTTCATCGTCAGAATCGCGGTCCTTGGTAGCATCAGAGTCGGCATATTTAATTAGAGCCGCCATCAGCTCCCCCATGTTATTGCAATCACGCTTCATCCGCCCTAGCTTCCGCTTAAGAGGCAAAAAATGGCAATTTTCACTAGCATTAGGACTGCTGAGCCGGAATTGATGTTGTCCGATGAATGCAGGATAGCCTTGACCCTACGAACCCAATGGGTTGTTGACCCGCCCTCTTCTTGGATGCAAGCGTCCAAATCCACAATCGACATGGGTTGTTTACAGCTATCTATAAAGTTCTGGATAAACCTGGCATGTAGCTTATCCCATGACCCGATGGAATTGGCAGGCAGCCCTTTTAACCAAGTATGGGCCGTCCCATCTAGCATCATGGTAAAGTATTTGGCACACGCAGCATCGCTGACCTCCAACAGTTCCATGGCCATCTCGTAACTCTCAATCCACGCCTCAGGGGTAAGTCGGTTGTGTAGTTAGGTACCTTGCGAGGTCCTTTGAAATCCTTAGGCAGACGCTTGTTCCATAGAGCCGACACCAAGCATGGTAAACCCATGGTTCTAGAGATCATACCCGCCTCCACCGAAGCCGTCGGATAAACCGTAAGCTGTTGATAAACTGCCTGCTGAGCCGCCTGTTCTGCTTATCGACATGCCCTGTCCTGATCGACCAAACCATGAGCACCATCACGCGCCGAGTCATGCCCACGCGGCTGGTTACGGCGTCAGTCATTGCTTGAAATGGACGGTGAGTCCATGTGTCTCCTATAGCTCCGGCTTGGGAGAGGGGTCGAATGAATCCTATCTCGACTGTAAGAGTACGCCTCCTGCTGTACTAATGCTGTTTTAAGAAGCTCCTTAGCCCTTCGTGTTTCAACCGCTGATGCCCCACAAGTATAGGGGATCGCAGCAGCTTTCGAGGGTAGAGTATTCAACCCAAATTTATTGATTCGACACAAGGGGAGCCAAAGAATATTCTTGAGTATTAGCAGTTGAGTTGTCAATTCAACCACACCTGGATAACTTAGTATCAGCAGCAGAGTATTTAGTAGCAAAAGTGGTATGATAATAATGGTAACAATAGCAACAGTAATGGTAAATGTTTTTGGGTTTTTGTAGTAGTTGTAACACTAGCAACGGAAAAGTAAATAAGCAAAGAAAAATATATGAAAAGCTCATAGGCAATGGATTAGTGATGGATAATTATGCCGGATGCGATTCCTCATGCAATAGTTATAACATAGGGTGATATAGAACTAGGTCCAGTTCATCAATGTAATGTAGGCATGTATTCCGTAAATAGTCATACGTGCTTATGGAAAAGAACTTTCATGACATCTTTTGTCCTACCCTCCCGTGGCAGCGGGGTCCTATTTGAAACTAAGGGATATTAAGGCCTCATTTTAATAGAGAACCAGACGAAAGCGTTAACACATAGTGAATACATGAACTCCTCAAACTACGGTCATCACCGAGAAGTGTCCTGATTATTGTCACTTCGGGGTTGTCGGATCATAACACATAATAGGTGACTATAGACTTGCAAGATGGGATCAAGAACACACATATATTGATGAAAACATAATAGGTTCAGATCTGAAATCATGGCACTCGGGCCCGAGTGACAAGCATTAAGCATAGCAAAGTCATAGCAACATCAATCTCAGAACATAGTGGATACTAGGGATCAAACCCTAACAAAACTAACTTGATTACATGGCAAATCTCATCCAACCCATCACCGTCCAGCAAGCCTACGATGGAATTACTCACGCACGGCGGTGAGCATCATGAAATTGGTGATGGAGGATGGTTGGTGATGACGACGGCGACGAATCCCCCTCTCCGGAGCCCCGAACGGACTCCAGATCAGCCCTCCCGAGAGAGATTAGGGCTTGGCGGCGGCTCCGTATCGTAAAACGCGATGAAACTTTCTCTCTGATTTTTTTCTCCCCGAGACGGTATATATGGAGTTGGAGTTGAGGTTGGAGGAGGTCTAGGGGGCCCACGAGATAGGGGGGCATGCCCTAGGGGGGGGCGCCCCCTGTCTCGTGGACAGCCCGTGGGCCCCCTGGCCTTGATTCTTTCGCCAAAAATTCTTATTAAATCTGAGAAGTGCCTCCGTGGATTCACAGGCCATTCCGAGAACTTTTCTTTTCTACACATAAAACAACATCATGGTAGTTCTGCTGAAAACAGCGTCAGTCCGGGTTAGTTTCATTCAAATCATGCAAGTTAGAGTCCAAAACAAGGGCAAAAGTGTTTGGAAAAGTAGATACGTTGGAGACGTATCAACTCCCCCAAGCTTAAACCTTTGCTTGTCCTCAAGCAATTCAGTTGACAAACTGAAAGTGATAAAGAAAAACTTTTACAAACTCTGTTTGCTCTTATTGTTGTAAACATGAAGAGCCAGCATTCAAGTTTCAGCAAATATTATGAACTAACTATACTCACAATAACACATAGGTCTCACAATTACTCACATTAATAGCATAATCAGCTAGCGAGTCATAATAATAAAACTCAGATGACAACACTTTCTCAAAATAATCATAACATGATATAACAAAATGGTATCTCGCTAGCCCTTTCTGAGACCGCAAAACATAAATGCAGAGCACCTTTAAAGATCAAGGACTGACTAAACATTGTAATTCATGGTAAAAGAGATCCAGTCAAGTCATACCCAATATAAACCAATAATAATGAATGCAAATGACAGTGCGCTCTCCAGCGGGTGCTTTTAATAAGAAGGGTGATGACTCAACATAAAAGTAAATGATAGGCCCTTCGTAGAGGGAAGTAGGGATTTGTAGAGGTGCCAGAGCTCGATTTTAAAATAGAGATTGAATAACATTTTGAGTGGTATACTTTTGCTGTCAACGCAACACCTATGAGATGGCTGTATCTTCCATACTAAATGCGTTATAGGCAGTTCCCAAACAGAATGGTAAAGGTTTATACTCCCCCAACCACCAACAAGCATCAATCCATGGCTTGCTCGAAACAACGAGTGCCTCCAACATACAATAGCCCTGGGGGAGTTTTGTTTAATTATTTTGATTTGCTTTGATCTTTTTGGATCATGGGACTGGGAATCCCGTTACCGGCCCTTTCTCGTGAATGAGGAGCGGAGTCCACTCCTCTGAGAATAACACACCTAGCATGGAAGATATAGGCAGCCCTAGTTGTTACATGAGCTACTCGAGCATACAAAACAGAATTTCATTTGAAGGTTTGGAGTTTGGCACATACAAATTTACTTGGAATGGCAGGTAGATACCGCATATAGGAAGGTATAGTGGACTCATATGGAACAACTTTTGGGTTTAAGGAGTTTGGATGCACAAGCAGTATTCCTGCTTAGTACAGGTGAAGGCTAGCAAAAGACTTGGAAGCGACCAACTGAGAGAGCGACAACAGTCGTAAGCATGCATTACAATTAATTCACACCGAATACAAGCATGAGTAGGATATAATCCACCATGAACATAAATATCGTGAAGGCTATGTTGATTTGATTCAACTACATGCGTGAACATGTGCCAAGTCGAGTCACTCAATTCATTCAAAGGAGGATACCATCCCATCATACCACATAATAATCATTCTAATAGCATGTTGGCACGCAAGGTAAACCATTATAACTCATAGCTAATCAAGCATGGCACAAGTAACTATAATCTCTAAATGTCATTGCAAATATTTTTACTTCATAATAGCTGACTCAGGAACGATGAACTCATCATATTTACAAAAACAAGAGATGTCGAGTTCATACCAGCTTTTCTCATCCGAATAAGTCCATCATATATCATCATTATTGCCTTTCACTCACACGACCGAACGATGTGTATAATAATAAGAGTGTACGTGCATTGGACTAAGCTGGAATCTGCAAGCATTCAACTCAAGAGAGAAGACAAGTAATATGGGCTCTAAATATAAATATTTATGCATATAAGAGCCACTAAGCATTTTCAATATGGTCTTCTCGACCCCCAGAAGAAAGAAAATAAAATAAAACTATTTACACGGAAAAGCTCCCAACAAGTAAAAGAAGAACGAGAAATCTTTTTGGGTTTTCATTTTAGTTTCTACTACAAGCATGGAAATTAAACTAACTAATTTTTTGATTTTTCTCAAGGTTTATCAAACACACAAGAAGAAAGCTAGAAAAAGGAATTTAAACTGGCATGGATAATACAATGAAAGAGTATGAGCACCGACGACTAGCGTGTGAACATGAATGTAAAGTCGGTGAGAAATACGTACTCCCCCAAGCTTAGGCTTTTGGCCTAAGTTGGTTTAATACCAAGGACTGCCGCTACTCTCTCTGGTGTAATGAGAGGTGTAATCAGGATACCACTGGTTGGTCATCTCCGGATCCCACTGGACAGATGATGCACGACAGGAGTCCAGCTCAGGTTCCGGTTCAGGTTCAGGTTCTGGAGTAAAAGCTTGAGCTCGATGATTGTTTACAGCCTCCGGTGTGACAAAGAATTTTTCTGCAAGCAAATCAAACAACAGAGGTGCAGGCAAGATAATAATCTCAAAGTGTTTCTTATTCAATCTAAGTTTACACAAGAGCATCCTATCTTCGTTGTCAACAATAAACTTATGTGCTACCATGCTCTTGTAATCTAGAATGCGAGGAGGCAATATTGTCTCCTTTTCCTCATGGTGCCTTATGGGTATCTGAAAATGTCTAGCAAGACGTGCAGCATAGATACCTCCAAATATGGGGCCTTTTGTACGATTAAGGGCTAGCCGTTTAGCAATGACAGCACCCATATTAAAACTATTGTCTCCAAGCAAAGCATGTTGAAGAATGATAATATCAGGAACACTCAAGTTTCCACTATTCCCACGACCGATCAAGCATCTACTAGCAAATATGGCAAAGTAGCGTAAAACAGGAAAGTGTATGCTAGAGACTTTTGCTTCGGAACCCTTCTTTGGCTCTTCTACAACAATAATATTAACAAAGCCAGCCACATCTTCACGATGGGGTTCTTCTAGTTCTCCCTCATAAGGTATCCTACATACTGTGCAAAAATGACGTAAAGACATTTCTTTGAACTCATCATGTAAATAGAATGATACTTCAGGCGGTGACTTCTTAGGATAAAAATGAAAGTTTTGCATGAAAGTATTGGTGAGTAAGAGATACTGATCGATTCAGTCGTTGATAAAACCGGTGAGGCCTGTAGTCTCGATTAAAGCATACAAGTCTTCATAAATTCCAGCCTCTCTCAAGAAATCATCATATGGCCATTCACACGGTCGTACTTCCACTAAGCGAGGCAGATTATACTTGGCCTTTTCCTTCTCTTTAGCTTGTTTTTCTTGGGAGCTTTGGCTAGAAGAGCCCCTCAAAAATTTCCTCAATATTTTCTGAAATTTTCTGAAATTTTAGTAACTTCAAAATAAAAGTGCATAAAACTAAACAAGATTGGTAGCAACTACTCCTACAAGTGCCTAGAGCCCATATCATGCATTGGAATTGCTTGGGACCTCAAAAATTTAACATGCAAGCTCAAGAACAGGGTCACCAAGACAGCAAGGATTTGCAATGAATAAAAGTACTAGAACAAAAACTAATTGGACCAATGGAGGAGTCACATACCAAGCAACAATCTCCCAAAGTAGTTTTGTGAATGGAGCTTTGAACCAGGAGATCGAAAATCGCAGCAAAACGAGCTAGAACTCGGGCTTGAGCTAGATGGGGATTTTTTTCGGTAGAAGATGAAGTGTGTGGGTGCTGCCATAAGTGGAGGGGAGCCACGAGGCGCCCACGAGACAGGGGGCGCGCCCTACAGGGGGGCACCCTCCTCTCTCGTGGCCTAGTGCTTGGCCCTCCTGCAGTGTTTTCAGTGCCTAAAATCCTCAAATATTCCGGAAAAAATCATACTAAATTTGCAGGGCATCTGGAGCACTTTTATTTTTGGACTATTTTTTATTGCATGGATAAATCAGAAAACAGACAGATAATACTATTTTTGCTTTATTTAATCTAAAAACAGAAAGTAAAAAAAAAGGGTACAGAAGGTTGTGCCTTCTAGTTTCATCCATCTCGTGATCATCAAAATGAATCCACTAACAAGGTTGATCAAGTCTTGTTAACAAACTCATTCCGAATAACACGGAACCGGAGAAATTTCGAATAACACTAAGTTACCTCAACGGTGATATGAAAATCCCCAACAATAAGAGTATCATACTTTTCTTGACAGTAGGGAGAGGGAATTCAAAACCTCCAAAAATGATAGTTGGAAATTTTTCAATAGAATTCATGCTATGAACTTGAGATTGTTTCCTCTGAAAGTGTACCGTATGCTCATTGCCATTAACATGAAAAGTGACATTGCCTTTGTTGCAATCAATAACAACCCCTACAGTATTAAGAAAAGGTCTACCAAAGATAATAGACATACTATCGTCCTCGGGAATATCAAGAATAACAAAGTCCGTAAGATAGTGACATTTGCAACCACAACAGGCACATCCTCACAAATACCGACAGGTATAGCAGTTGATTTATCAGCCATTTGCAAAGATATTTCAGCAGGTGTCAACTTATTCAATTCAAGTCTACGATATAAAGAGAGAGGCATAACACTAACACCGGCTCCAAGATCACATAAAGCAGTTCTAACATAATTTCTTTTAATGGAGCATGGTATAGTTGGAAAACCCGGATCTCCAAGTTTCTTTGGTATTCCACCCTTAAAAGTGTAATTAGCAAGCATGGTGGAAATTTTAGCTTCCAGTATCTTTTTTTATTTGTAATGATATCCTTCATATACTTAGCATAAGGATTTACTTTAAGCATATCAGTTAAGCGCATACGTAAGAAAATAGGTCTAATCATTTCAGCAAAGCGCTCAAAATCCTCATCATCCTTTGACTTGGATGGTTTAGGAGGAAAGGGCATGGGTTTCTGAACCCATGGTTCTCTTTCTTTACCGTGCTTCCTAGCAACAAAATCTCTCTTATCATAATGTTGGTTCCTTGATTGTGGGTTATCAAGATCAACAGCAGGTTCAATCTCTACATCATTGTTATTACTAGGTTGAGCATCTACATGAACATCATTATTAGCACTAACGTCAGGTTCATGTTCATCTCCGGATTGTGTTTCAGCATCAGAGATAGAAATATCATTGGGATTCTCAAGTATTTCAGCATTAGGTTCACTAGAAGTTTGCACAGTCCTATCATTCTTCTTTTTCTTCTTCTTAGAAGAACTAGGAACATCTAGATTATTATTCTGAGAATCTTGTTCAATTCTTTTAGGGTGGCCTTCAGGATACAAAGGTTCCTGAGTCATTCTACCAGTTCTAGTAGCCACTCTAACGACAAAGTCATTTTTATTATTCAATTCATCAAGCAAATCATTTTGAGCCTTGAGCACTTGCTCAGCTTGAGTAGCAACCATAGAAGCATATTTGCTAACGCGGTGAAGTTCATCTTTAACTCTAGCCAGATTATCACCTACGCGTCCTATCTCGAAAGCATTATTCTTTAACTCTCTACCAACATAAGCATTAAAACTTTCTTGTCTAGCCATAAAGTCATCAAATTCATCTAAGCATGGGCTATGAAATTTAGTAGAGGGTATTTCAACTTTATCATATCTATAGAGAGAATTTACCTTTACTACCTGTGTCGGGTTATCAAGACAATGTGGTTCTTCAGGCACTAAGTTAAGACCATGTATTTCTTCAATAGGTGGTAAATTCTTGACTTCTTCAGCTTTAATACCTTTTTGTTTCATTGATTTCTTTGCCTCTTGCATATCTTCAGGACTGAGAAATAAAACGCCTCTCTTCTTCGGAGTGGGTTTAGGAATAGGCTCAGGAGTTGGCTCAATTGGTTCAGGAATTACTTTAGGAACTGGCTCACGAAGAGTCCAGTTATTTTCATTAGTCAACATATTGTTCAATAATATTTCAGCTTCGTCGACTGTTCTTTCCATGAAAACACAACCAGCACAACTATCCAAGTGGCCCTTGGAAGCATCGGTTAGTCAATTATAAAAGATATCAAGTATTTCATTTTTCTTAAGATGATGATCAGGCAAAGCATAAAGCAACCGGAGAAGCCTCCCCCAAGCTTGTGGGAGACTCTCTTCTTTGATTTGCACAAAATTATATATTTCTCGCAAGGCAGCTTGTTTCTTATGAGCAGGGAAATATTTAGCAGAGAAGTAATAAATCATATCCTGGGGACTACGCACACAACCAGGAGCAAGAGAATTATACCAAGTCTTAGCATCACCCTTTAATGAGAACGGAAATATCTTAAGGATATATAAATAGCAAGACTTCTCATCATGAGTAAATAGGGTGGCTATATCATTCAACTTGGTAAGATGTGCCACAACAGTTTCAGATTCAAGGCCATAAAAAGGATCGGATTAAACTAAAGTAATAATATCAGGATCAACAGAGAATTCATAATCCTTATTAGTAACACAGATAGGTGAAGTAGCAAAAGTAGGATCGGGTTTCATTCTAGCATTAATAGACTGCTGCTTCCATTTAGCTAATAATTTCTTAAGATCATTTCTATCATTGCAAGCAAGAATAGCTTCAGTAGCTTCTTTGTTCATAACATAACCCTTAGGAACAATAGGTAATACATAATCATCGGGGGAACGTTCATCATCACTATCATCAATAATAGGTTCTTCAATATTTTCGTTCCCCCTAATTCTAGCAAGTTGTTCATCAAGAAATTCACCTAATGGCAAAGTAGTATCACGCACAGAAGTAGTTTCATCATAAGTATCAGGCAAAGCAGAAGTGGCATCATCAATAACATGCGACATATCAGAATTCATAGCAGTTGCAGGTTTAGGTGTCGCAAGCCTACTAATAACGGAAGGAGAATCTAGTGTAGAGCTAGATGGCAGTTCCTTACCTCCCCTCGTAGTTGAGGGCAAAATCTTGGTCTTAGCATCTTTCAAGTTCTTCATAGTGATCAACAGATATAAATCCCGAGTGACTCAGAGAATAGAGCTATGCTCCCCGGCAACGGCGCCATACATTAGTCTTGATGACCCACAAGTATAGGGGATCGCAACAACTTTTGAGGGTAGAGTATTCAACCCAAATTTATTGATTCAACAAAAGGGGAGCCAAAGAATATTCTTGAGTATTAGAAGTTGAGTTGTCAATTCAACCACACCTGGATAACTTAGTATCTGCAACAGAGTATTTAGTAGCAAAAGTGGTATGATAATAATGGTAACAGTAGCAACAGTAATGGTAAATGTTTTTGGGTTTTTGTAGTAGTTGTAACAGTAGCAACGGAAAATTAAATAAGCGAAGAACAATATATGAAAAGCTCGTAGGCAATGGATCAGTGATGGATAATTATGCCGGATGCGATTCCTCATGCATTAGTTATAACATAGGGTGATATAGAACTAGGTCCAGTTCATCAATGTAATTTAGGCATGTATTCCGTAAATAGTCATACGTGCTTATGAAAAAGAACTTGCATGACATCTTTTGTCCTACCCTCCCGTGGCAGCGGGGTCCTATTTGAAACTAAGGGATATTAAGGCCTCATTTTAATAGAGAACCAGACCAAAGCGTTAACACATAGTGAATACATGAACTCCTCAAACTACGGTCATCACCGAGAAGTGTCCTGATTATTGTCACTTCGGGGTTGTCGGATCATAACACATAATAGGTGACTATAGACTTGCAAGATGGGATCAAGAACACACATATATTGATGAAAACATAATA
Source organism: Triticum dicoccoides (assembly GCF_002162155.2). Taxonomy (NCBI): domain Eukaryota; kingdom Viridiplantae; phylum Streptophyta; class Magnoliopsida; order Poales; family Poaceae; genus Triticum; species Triticum dicoccoides. Next base: position 619,906,319 of record NC_041393.1, on the reverse strand, counting down.
GGTTCAGATCTGAAATCATGGCACTCGGGCCCGAGTGACAAGCATTAAGCATAGCAAAGTCATAGCAACATCAATCTCAGAACATAGTGGATACTAGGGATCAAACCCTAACAAAACTAACTTGATTACATGGCAAATCTCATCCAACCCATCACCGTCCAGCAAGCTTACGATGGAATTACTCACGCACGGCGGTGAGCATCATGAAATTGGTGATGGAGGATGGTTGGTGATGACGACGGCGACGAATCCCCCTCTCCAGAGCCCCGAACGGACTCCAGATCAGCCCTCCCGAGAGAGATTAGGGCTTGGCGGCGGCTCCGTATCGTAAAACGCGATGAAACTTTCTCTCTGATTTTTTCTCCCCGACACGGTATATATGGAGTTGGAGTTGAGGTCGGAGGAGGTCCAGGGGGCCCACGAGATAGGGGGCGCGCCCTAGGGGGGGGGGGGCGCCCCCCTGTCTCGTGAACAGCCCGTGGGCCCCCTGGCCTTGATTCTTTCGCCAAAAATTCTTATTAAATCTGAAAAGTGCCTCCGTGGATTTGCAGGTCATTCCGAGAACTTTTCTTTTCTACACATAAAACAAGTGGTAGTTCTGCTGAAAACAGCGTCAGTCCGGGTTAGTTTCTTTCAAATCATGCAAGTTAGAGTCCAAAACAAGGGCAAAAGTGTTTGGAAAAGTAGATACGTTGGAGATGTATCAACCGCCGCTGGAGAATCGCCTTCCACTAGGAGAGCCGCCAATCGTGTCGCCACAGCGATCATGTTATCCAAAGGGTTGGAATAATGACCCGATGGTGTTGGCACGTGCTGAGGAAGAATATTATTCGGACGAGGTGGCTCTGCCGCGCGCGGTTGAGCCGGCGCTCCAGCCCCAGGGACTGCAACCCGGTTTATCTCTGGCGGGTTACTTCTCCCCGCTCTATGCGTGCAAAAGAGTTTTCTCGCCTCATAAACCGGAGGTAGACGAGACTTGTGCCTCCTCCTCATGATTTCATTTGAGGTGTTTTGATCCACCGTAAGCCGAAAAGCCTCTGACTGAATCCGCTGTGCCTGAGCATCTAGGGAAGCTTGCTCTGCGACCATCCTGACGTCCTCTACCGCCAGGTCTTCCTTGGCTAGTGCTACCTCATCACGCAGTTTTGCAATCTCCGCATTATGCTGAGCTTGATTCGCCGGGTTAACCTCTGTTGTCAACAAATCTGTCAGTTTATCCATCAAATCCGTCAAAACCTGAGCCGGCAGGCGCACAGGGCCTCCTGCCCTGGCTGCCGTCGCCGCGGTTAGCCCGGACATCATTGCTGCTGCAGTCGAAGAATTCTGCCCAGGCAATGTACCCACCATGAAGATTGCTGAAGGAAATATAGCCTAGAGGCAATAATAAAGTTATTATTTATTTCCTCATATCATGATAAATGTTTATTATTCATGCTAGAATTGTATTAACCGGAAACATGATACATGTGTGAATACATAGACAAACATATAGTCACTAGTATGCCTCTACTTGACTAGCTCATTAATCAAAGATGGTTATGTTTCCTAACCATAGACATGTGTTGTCATTTGATTAATGGGATCACATCATTAGAAGAATGATGTGATTGACATGACCCATCCCGTTAGCTTAGCACTTGATCGTTTAGTATTCTGCTATTGCTTTCTTCATGACTTATACATGTTCCTACAACTATGAGAAATATGCAACTCCCATTTACCGGAACAACACTTTGGGTACTACCAAACGTGACAACGTAACTGGGTGATTATAAAGGAGTACTACAGGTGTATCTGAAGGTACATGTTGAGTTGGCGTATTTCGAGATTAGGTTTTGTCACTCCGATTGTCGGAGAGGTATCTCTGGGCCCTCTCGGTAATACTCATCACTTAAGCCTTGCAAGCATTATAACTAATAAATTAGTTATGAGATGACGTATTATAGAACGAGTAAAGAGACTTGCCGGTAACGAGATTGAACTAGGTATTGGATACCGACGATCAAATCTCGGGCAAGTAACATACCGATGACAAAGGGAACAACGTATGTTGTTATGCGGTTTGACCGATAAAGATCTTCATAGAATATGTAGGAACCAATATGGGCATCCAGGTCCCGCTATTGGTTATTGACCGAGAATGGTTTTAGGTCATGTCTACATAGTTCTCGAACCCGTAGGGTCCGCACGCTTAACGTTTCGATGACAGTTTTATTATGAGTTTACAAGTTTTGATGTACCGAAGTTTGTTCGGAGTCCCGGATGTGATCACGGACATGACGAGGAGTCTCAGAATGGTCGAGACATAAAGATTGATATATTGGAAGCCTATGTTTGGACATCGGAATGGTTCCGGGTGAAATCGGCATTTTAC
>NC_041393.1:619876858-619903522 GCF_002162155.2 Triticum dicoccoides | reverse complement strand
GGGGGTTAATGGGCCTACATGGGCCACGAGGGAGAAGAGAGAAGGAGCCAGGAGGGGGCCGCGCGCCCCTCCCCCTCCTAGTCCGAATAGGACAAGGGAAGGGGGGCGGCGCCCCCCCTTTCCTTCCCCTCTTCCTCCTCTTCCCCCCTTCTCCTATTCCAACTAGGAAAGAAGGGAGTCCTACTCCCGGTGGGAGTAGGACTCCCCCCTTGGCGCGCCCTCCTTGGCCGGCCGCCTCCTCCCCCTGGCTCCTTTATATACGGGGGCGGGGGGCACCCTAGACACAGAAGTTGATCTACGGATCGTTCCTTAGCCGTGTGCGGTGCCCCCCTCCACCATATTCCACCTCGGTCATATCGTCGCGAAGCTTAGGCGAAGCCCTGCGCCGGTAGAACATCATCATCGTCACCACGCCATCGTGCTGACGGAACTCATCCCCGAAGCTTTGCTGGATCGGAGCCCGGGGATCGTCATCGAGCTGAACGTGTGCTGAACTCGGAGGTGCCGTACGTTCGGTGCTTGGATCGGTCGGATCGTGAAGACGTACGACTACATCAACCGCGTTGTGCTAACGCTTCCGCTTACGGTCTACGAGGGTACGTGGACGGACACTCTCCCCTCTCGTTGCTATATCATCACCATGATCTTGCGTGTGCGTAGGAATTTTTTTGAAATTACTACCTTTCCCAATAGTGGTATCAGAGCCAGGTTTTATGCGTTGATGTTATATGCATGAGTAGAACACAAGTGAGTTGTGGGCGATACAAGTCATACTGCTTACCAGCATGTCATACTTTGGTTCAGCGGTATTGTGAGATGAAGCGGCCCGGACCGACATTACGCGTACGCTTACGCGAGACTAGTTTCACCGCTACGAGCACTCATTGCTTAAAGGTGACCGGCGGGTGTCTGTCTCTCTCACTTTAGCTGAATCGACTGTGGCTACGCCCGGTCCTTGCGAAGGTTAAAACAGCACCAACTTGACGAACTATCGTTGCGGTTTTTATGCGTAGGTAAGAACGGTTCTTGCTAAGCCCGTAGCAGCCACGTAAAATTTGCAACAACAAAGTAGAGGACGTCTAACTTGTTTTTGCAGGGCATGTTGTGATGTGATATGGTCAAGACGTGATGCTACATTTTATTGTATGAGATGATCATGTTTTGTAACCGAAGTTATCGGCAACTGGCAGGAGCCATATGGTTGTCGCTTTATTGTATGAAATGCAAACGCCCTGTAATTGCTTTACTTTATCACTAAGCGGTAGCGATAGTCGTAGAAGCAATAGATGGCGTAACGACAACGATGCTACGATGGAGATCAATGTGTCGCGCCGGTGACGATGGTGATCATGACGGTGCTTCGAAGATGGAGATCACAAGCACAAGATGATGATGGCCATATCATATCACTTATATTGATTGCATGTGATGTTTATCATTTATGCATCTTATCTTGCTTTGATTGATGGTAGCATTTTAAGATGATCTCTCACTTAATAATCAAGAAGTGTTCTCCCTGAGTATGCACCATTGCGAAAGTTCTTCGTGCTGAGACACCACATGATGATCGGGTGTGATAGGCTCTACGTTCAAATACAACGGGTGCAAAACAGTTGCACACGCGGAATACTCAGGTCATAATTGACGAGCCTAGCATATACAAATATGGCCTCAGAACACGGAGACCGAAAGGTCGAACGTGAATCATATAGTAGATATGATCAACATAGTGATGTTCACCATTGAAACTACTCCATCTCACGTGATGATCGGACATGGTTTAGTTGATTTGGATCACGTGATCACTTAGATGACTAGAGAGATGTCTGTCTAAGTGGGAGTTCTTAAGTAATATGATTAATTGAACTTAAATTTATCATGAACTTAGTACCTGATAGTATTTTGCTTGTCTATGTTTGTTGGTAGATAGATGGCTCGTGCTGTTGTTCCGTTAAATTTTAATGCGTTCCTTGAGAAAGCAAAGTTGAAAGATGATGGTAGCAATTTCACGGACTGGGTCCGTAACCTAAGGATTATCCTCATTGCTGCACAGAAAAGTTACGTCCTGGAAGCACCGCTGGGTGCCAGGCCTGCTGCTGATGCAACTGACGACGTTAAGAACGTCTGGCAGAGCAAAGCTGATGACTACTCTATAGTTCAGTGTGCCATGCTTTACAGCTTAGAACCGGGTCTTCAACGACGTTTTAAACGTCATGGAGCATATGAGATGTTCCAGGAGTTGAAGTTAATATTTCAAGCAAATGCCCGGATTGAGAGATATGAATCTCCAATAAGTTCTACAGCTGCAAGATAGAGGAGAATAGTTCTGTCAGTGAACACATACTCAAAATGTCTGGGTATAATAATCACTTGATTCAACTGGGAGTTAATCTTCCTGATGATAGTGTCATTGACAGAATTCTCCAATCACTACCACCAAGCTACAAGAGCTTCGTGATGAACTATAATATGCAAGGGATGAACAAAACTATTCCCGAGCTCTTCGCAATGCTAAAAGTTGCGGAGGTAGAAATCAAAAGGAGCATCAAGTGTTGATGGTTAACAAGACCACCAGTTTCAAGAAAAAGGGCAAAGGGAGGAAGAAGGGGAACTTCAAAAAGAACGGCAAGCAAGTTGCTGCTCAAGAGAAGAAACCCAAGTCTGGACCTTAGCCTGAAACAGAGTGTTTCTACTACAAGCAGACTGGACACTGGAAGCAGAATTGCCCCAAGTATTTGGCGGATAAGAAGGATGACAAAGTGAACAAAGGTATATGTGATATACATGTTATTGATGTGTACCTTACTAATGTTCGCAGTAGCACCTGGGTATTTGATACTGGTTCTGTTGCTAATATTTGCAACTCGAAACAGGGACTACGAATTAAGCGAAGATTAGCTAAGGACGAGGTGACGATGCGCGTGTGAAATGGTTCCAAAGTCGATGTGATCGCGGTCGGCACGCTACCTCTACATCTACCATCGGGATTAGTTTTAGACCTAAATAATTGTTATTTGGTGCCAGCGTTGAGCATGAACATTATATCTGGATCTTGTTTGATGCGAGACGGTTATTCATTTAAATCAGAGAATAATGGTTGTTCTATTTATATGAGTAATATCTTTTATGGTCATGCACCCTTGAAGAGTGGTCTATTTTTATTAAATCTCGATAGTAGTGATACACATATTCATAGTGTTGAAACCAAAAGATGCAGAGTTGATAACGATAGTGCAACTTATTTGTGGCACTGCCGTTTAGGTCATACCGGTGTAAAGCGCATGAAGAAACTCCATACTGATGGGCTTTTGTAATCACTTGATTATGAATCACTTGGTACTTGCGAACCGTGCCTCATGGGCAAGATGACTAAAACGCCGTTCTCCGGAACTATGGAGCGAGCAACTGATTTGTTGGAGATCATACATACTGATGTTTGTGGTCCAATGAATGTTGAGGCTCGCGGCGGGTATCGTTATTTTCTCACCTTCACAGATGATTTGAGCAGATATGGGTATATCTACTTAATGAAACACAAGTCTGAAACATTTGAAAAGTTCAAAGAATTTCAGAGTGAAGTGGAAAATCATCGTAACAAGAAAATAAAGTTTCTACGATCTGATCGTGGAGGAGAATATTTGAGTTACGAGTTTGGTCTACACTTGAAACAATACGGAATAGTTTCACAACTCACGCCACCCGGAACATCACAACGAAATGGTGTGTCCGAACGTCGTAATCGTACTTTACTAGATATGGTGCAATCTATGATGTCTCTTACAGATTTACCGCTATCGTTTTGGGGTTATGCTTTAGAGACGGCCGCATTCACGTTAAATAGGGCACCATCAAAATCCGTTGAGACGACACCTTATGAACTGTGGTTCGGCAAGAAACCAAAGTTGTCATTTCTTAAAGTTTGGGGCTGCGATGCTTATGTAAAGAAACTTCAACCAGATAAGCTCGAACCCAAATCGGAGAAATGTGTCTTCATATGATACCCAAAGGAGACTATTGGGTACACCTTCTATCACAGATCTGAGGGCAAGATTTTCGTTGCTAAATTCGGATCCTTTCTAGAGAAGGAGTTTCTCTCGAAAGAAGTGAGTGGGAGGAAAGTAGAACTTGATGAGATAACTATATCTACTCCCTTGTTGGAAAGTAGTTCGTCACAAGAACCAGTTCCTGTGAGAACTACACCAACTAGTGAGGAAGCTAATGATATTGATCATGAAACTTCAGATCAAGTTTCTACTGAACCTCGCAGGTCTACCAGAATAAGATCCGCACCAGAGTGGTACGGTAATCCTATTCTGGAAATCATGTTACTTGACCATGATGAACCTACGAACTATGAGGAAGCGATGATGAGCCCAGATTCCGCAAAATGGCTAGAGGCCATGAAATCTGAGATGGGATCCATGTACGAAAACAAAGTATGGACTTTGGTTGACTTGCCCGATGATCGGCAAGCCATTGAGAATAAATGGATTTTTAAGAAGAAGACTGACGCTGATGGTAATATAACTGTCTATAAAGCTCGACTTGTTGCAAAAGGTTTTCGACAAGTTCAAGGGGTTGACTACGATGAGACTTTCTCACCCGTAGCGATGCTTAAGTCTGTCCGAATCATGTTAGCTATTGCTGCATTTCACGATTATGAAATTTGGCAAATGGATGTCAAAACTGCATTCTTGAATGGATTTCTGGAAGAAGAGTTGTATATGATGCAACCAGAAGGTTTTGTTGATCCAAAAGGTGCTAACAAAGTGTGCAAACTCCAGCGATCTATTTATGGGCTGGTGCAAGCATCTCGGAGTTGGAATAAATGTTTTGATAGTGTGATCAAAGCATATGGTTTTATACAGACTTTTGGAGAAGCCTGTATTTACAAGAAAGTGAGTGGGAGCTCTGTAGCATTTCTGATTTTATATGTAGATGACATATTATTAATTGGAAATGATATAGAATTTCTGGATAGCATAAAGGGATACTTGAATAAAAGTTTTTCAATGAAAGACCTCGGTGAAGCTGCTTACATATTAGGCATCAAGATCTATAGAGATAGATCAAGACGCTTAATAGGACTTTCACAAAGCACATACCTTGACAAAATTTTGAAAAATTTCAAAATGGATCAGGCAAAGAAAGGTTTCTTGCCTGTGCTACAAGGTGTGAAGTTGAGTCAAACTCAATGCCCGACCACAGCAAAAGATAGAGAGAAAATGAAAGATGTTCCCTATGCTTCAGCCATAGGCTCTATCATGTATGCAATGCTGTGTACCAGACCTAACGTATGCTTAGCAATAAGCTTGGCAGGAAGGTACCAAAGTAATCCAGGAGTGGATCACTGGACAACGGTCAAGAACATCCTGAAATACCTGAAAAGGACTAAGGATATGTTTCTCGTATATGGAGGTGACAAAGAGCTAGTCGTAAAAGGTCACGTCGATGCAAGCTTTGACACTGATCCGGCGATTCTAAATCGCAAACCGGATACATGTTTATATTAAACGGTGGAGCTGTAAGTTGGTGCAGTTCTAAACAAAGCGTCGTGGCTGGATCTACATGTGAAGCAGAGTACATAGCTGCTTCTGAAGCAGCAAATGAAGGAGTCTGGATGAAGGAGTTCATTACCGATCTAGGTGTCATACCTAGTGCATCGGGACCAATGAAGATCTTCTGTGACAATACTGGTGCAATTGCTTTGGCAAAGGAATCCAGATTTCACAAGAGGACCAAGCACATCAAGAGACGCTTCAATTCCATTCGGGACCAAGTCCAAGTGGGAGACATAGAGATTGGCAAAATACATACGGATCTGAATGTTGCAGACCCGTTGACTAAGTCTCTCTCACGAGCAAAACATGATCAACACCAAGACTCCATGGGTGTTAGAATCATTACTATGTAATCTAGATTATTGACTCTAGTGCAAGTGGGAGACTGAAGGAAATATGCCCTAGAGGAAATAATAAAGTTATTATTTATTTCCTCATATCATGATAAATGTTTATTATTCATGCTAGAATTGTATTAACCGGAAACATGATACATGTGTGAATACATAGACAAACATATAGTCACTAGTATGCCTCTACTTGACAAGCTCATTAATAAAAGATGGTTATGTTTCCTAACCATAGACATGTGTTGTCATTTGATTAATGGGATCACATCATTAGAAGAATGATGTGATTGACATGACCCATCCCGTTAGCTTAGCACTTGATCGTTTAGTATTCTGCTATTGCTTTCTTCATGACTTATACATGTTCCTACAACTATGAGAAATATGCAACTCCCGTTTACCGGAAGAACACTTTGGGTACTACCAAACATCACAACATAACTGGGTGATTATAAAGGAGTACTACAGGTGTCTCCAAAGGTACATGTTGAGTTGGCGTATTTCGAGATTAGGTTTTGTCACTCCGATTGTCGGAGAGGTATCTCTGGGCCCTCTCGGTAATACTCATCACTTAAGCCTTGCAAGAATTATAACTAATAAGTTAGTTATGAGATGACGTATTACAGAACGAGTAAAGAGACTTGCCGGTAACGAGATTGAACTAGGTATTGGATACCGACGATCAAATCTAGGGCAAGTAACATACCGATGACAAAGGGAACAACGTATGTTGTTATGCGGTTTGACCGATAAAGATCTTCGTAGAATATGTAGGAACCAATATGGGCATCTAGGTCCCGCTATTGGTTATTAACCGAGAATGGTTTTAGGTCATGTCTACATAGTTCTCGAACCCGTAGGGTCCGCACGCTTAACGTTTCGATGACAGTTTTATTATGAGTTTACAAGTTTTGATGTACCAAAGTTTGTTCGGAGTCCCGAATGTGATCACGGACATGACGAGGAGTCTTGGAATGGTCGAGACATAAAGATTGATATATTGGAAGCCTATGTTTGGACATCGAAATGGTTCCGGGTGAAATCGGCATTTTACCGGAGTACCGGGAGGTTACCGGAACCCCCCCGGGGGGTTAATGGGCCTACATGGGCCACGAGGGAGAAGAGAGAAGGAGCCAGGAGGGGGCCGCGCGCCCCTCCCCCTCCTAGTCCGAATAGGACAAGGGGAGGGGGGCGGCGCCCCCCCTTTCCTTCCCCTCTTCCTCCTCTTCCCCCCTTCTCCTATTCCAACTAGGAAAGAAGGGAGTCCTACTCCCGGTGGGAGTAGGACTCCTCCCTTGGCGCGCCCTCCTTGGACGGCCGCCTCCTCCCCCCTGGCTCCTTTATATACGGGGGCGGGGGGGGGCACCCTAGACACACAAGTTGATCTACGGATCGTTCCTTAGCCGTGTGCGGTGCCCCCCTCCACCATATTCCACCTCGGTCATATCGTCGCGAAGCTTAGGTGAAGCCCTGCGCCGGTAGAACATCATCATCGTCACCATGCCGTCGTGCTGACGGAACTCATCCCCGAAGCTTTGCTGGATCGGAGCCCGGGGATCGTCATCGAGCTGAACGTGTGCTGAACTCGGAGGTGCCGTACGTTCGGTGCTTGGATCGGTCGGATCGTGAAGACGTATGACTACATTAACCGCGTTGTGCTAGTGCTTCCGCTTATGGTCTACGAGGGTACGTGGACGGACACTCTCCCCTCTCGTTGCTATATCATCACCATGATCTTGCGTGTGCGTAGGAATTTTTTTGAAATTACTACGTTCCCCAACAATTGCAACCCTGTTTGGCAGCTCATAGGGTCCCAGAATACTATTGCTATTGGAACATCCCCCAAGCCTGCCGTCTTGCAGTTGATACAACGTAGTAGTCTCGCGTGTGGGAGACTCACCGTCCGAGTAGATGGCCGTCTCACCGCCAGATATAGACCCTTCATCAAATTCCGTCCCGTGGATGAATCCCACGAAGGCACGTTTCATGGCAGGCTGAGCTCGGGCGGGTCTTGCATGCTGAGTCGTCTCGATGATGTCGGTGCAGATGTCCGGCTCAGGGACTGGCTCACCGATCTTGCCGATAAAGACGTGAATTTCGCTGAAGGGGACCGGTACCCGTACTCAATTGAGCCGGCCTAAGGGCCCCAGCCTGCATCATCGATGTAGAGCTTGCCACGACGACTCTTGGTCATCCGGCCCACAACGTATCCCTTGATCCCTTCGAAGCCGCCCTTTAAGAACTCGAAACCACTGTGCGCTAGCCCCACGGTGGGCACCATCTGTCGTGGAATAATCACGGCAGATGTCCTAGTGTGAGGACTTAGTCGTGGAGCCATCGCAACTAGATTATCTTAAAGGGGTTAAATGGGACAAAGGACAGATGAGTTTATACTGGTTCGGCCCCTTGCGGTGAGGGTAAAGGCCTAGTCTAGTTTGAGGTGGTATTGCTTATGTCTCGATTACCAGGGAGTGAATACGCTTGACCTAGCTTTCGAACTCATGTTTGTTGCCCTGAACTGCCACCGGGTTGTCCCTTTATATACACAGGTTGACGCCCAGCGGCTCACGGAGTCCCGGTCGTCTCATAGACAACGTGTCCGACTTGGTGACTAACTATCCTTGCCTTACAATACAAGTCATACACATATGGCGGTTTACCCTATGGGTCTTAAGTCGCTCTTGGGCCTTCGCCCCATGAACCGCCATCTTCAATATCCTCGCGGGCTTCATATTGATTAACCGACATAGGTATAACCCGGCCCCTCCTGGGCGGGTCATACCTAATAGTTATATCCCCAACAGTTAGTCTGAGTTGAACCTAAATTTTTACTTCTTCACATGAGTTGTGCTATTCTTGGAATACCATTTTATTTTGTTTTGCTTGTTGTTTTAATAAAATACTTAGATCTGAAAGTTTTTAAATAAGAGAGAATCCTCAAATGGCTACCCATTTACTTAACTACTCGCTTGATCTTCACTTATATCTTTTTGGAGTGGTTTTTCATTTACTCTCGTTCTTCACTTATATCCTATCAGTAAACTATTGAATGAATTAAATATCATGAAGTTGAAATTATATGTTCATATCATGCCTAGTAGTGGCTTCACATTGGGTTTAGAAAGTGACATCTTTTGAAGCTTGACAATCACAATATTGGTCATACAAGCAATTCGTGAATGATTCGTATAAGGAAGAGAACTTTCACATACAAATATATTCTCTTGGACATCTTCTATGATTGTGAATACCCATTAATTATTTTCAAACTTGAGCAAATTAGTTGAAGTTGGACAAGGAAGACAACGTAATGAATTATGATTGTGTATATTTGCATAGAAGTTATATTGTTATGAATCCTCCAACATGTGGTGCTTGCTTAGGATCTTTTGCTAGCCAAAAATTCGTACTAAGTAGAGATACTACTTGCGTGTCAAAAAACTCTTAAACCCAGTTTCTTGCCATGAGTGTCTATTATACATACCTATGGATTGAATAAGATCCTTCAAGTAAGTTGTCATCGGTGCATAAAGGAATACAAATTGCTCCTAAATATGTTTGATCTCTTATTGTAAGGCAAAATAAGCGTTGTACAACCTTGTGATGGCAAAGTAATAAAAGTGACAGACTGCATAATAAAGTTTGCTATCATAAGGGGTAATATAACGTGACGTTACTTTGCATTAAGAGCTTGGGCATCCAAAAATAAAAAGCACATGACAATCTCCGCTTCCCACTACGAAGGGCCTATCTTTTACTTTTTCAGTATTTACTTTTGTGCAAGAGTCAATAGTATGCATTCTCACTTCAACCTCAATTATTCTCTAGTTGGCAAGCATCATGTTGTGGGGAAAGTTCTGGACACATATGGCCTGTCAAATATATTTGATCATGATTTATTATTGTTGACAATTATCTCTATGATAAATGAGTTGGGAGGCGAAACTCTAAGCCCCTATCTTTCTTTGTGTTCGATGGATGTCGTTTGTTCTAAAAATATGCTTTGAGTACTAGCAATCATAGAAGACTATATGATGATTGAGTATGTGGAACTCTTACTTAGACTTTGTTGAGAATAAGTTGAATTGCAATTGTTTGGTGACTAAGAACATATGTTGTTAAGTCTGAAGAGAAGGCATTGTTTGAACCATAATATGTGAATTGATTGCTACTTTATCATGATGATTTTTATGAGAAAGAGTTGATGTTATGATGCTAGGAAAAGTAATTGAAATTAGCATTTATCAAACTTTTGCACTATGCTAGCATTCACACTTCATAAATTATTTCTTTTATCATTCACCTACTCGATGATGAGTAGGAATTAAGCTTGGGGATGCTGATACATCTCCAACATATCTATAATTTATGAAGTATTCATGCCATTTTTACAACATTTTTATATGGTTTTTGTATGATTTGAGTGTAACTAACCCGGACTGACGCTGTTTTCAATAGAACTACTGTGATGTTGTTTTTGTGCAGAAATAAAAATTCTCGGAACTGGACGAAACTTTTTGACAATTTTTTTTGGAAGAAAAGAGAAATAATGGAGCAAAGAACCACCAGAGGGCCCCCCTGCTTCCCACAAGAAACCAGGGCGCGCCAGCCCCCCTGGCGTGCCCTGGTGGGTGGTGGGCCCCCTGAGGCCCCTCTTCGCCGGATTCCAACACCAAAAAATACTATAAATATAGAAACCCCTAGAAATAACCCTATATTAGAAGTTCCGCCACCGCAAGCCTCTGTAGCCACGTAAAACCAATCTGGACCCTGTTCCGGCACTCTCCCGGAGGGGAAAATCATCACCGTTGGCCCCGACGCCCAACATGATGAGGAGGGAGTAGTACACCCTCGGGGTTGAGGATTCGTACTAGTAGCTATGTGTTTAATCTCTCTCTCTCTCTCGTGTTCTTGATTTGGCACGGTCTTGATGTATCGCGAGCTTTGTTAATATAGTTGGATCATATGGTGTTTCTTCCTCTCTGTCTTGTTGCGATGAATTGAGTTTTCCCTTTGAGACTTCATTACTATCGGATAGAATACTTTTATGGATTCGAGAACACTTGATGTATGTCTTGCTATAAATACCCGTGGTGACAATGGGGTATCATGTTGATTCACTTGATGTGAGTTTTGGCACTCAAATCGCGGATTCTTGAGGTGACATTGGGGTAATCTATGCATAGGGGTTGATGCACATTCTCGTCTTTGTTTCTCTGGTAGAAATCATGGGGCACTCTTTGAGGTTCTTTGTGTTGGGTTGAGTATTATGAATCTGAAATTGTTTGATGCCTATCGTATAATCAACTCACGGATACTGGTGGTGACATTGGAGTATCTAGGTGACATTAGAGTTTGTTGATGTGTATCATATGGTATTATTTTAGTACGAACTTTTAGATAGATCAATCGGAAAGGATAACTTGGTGTTATTTTATTACGAACTCTTGATAGATCGATCAGAAAGGATAATTTTGAGGTGGTTTCGTACCCTACAGACAATTTCATCTTATGTTCTTCGCTAGATAAGAACTTTGGAGTGATTCTTCCTTGCATGTTGAGGGATGGTTATATGATCCAGTTATATTAGCATTGTTGAAAGATTGCACTAGCGAAAGTACGGGCCCTAGGCCTCATTTTCAAGCATTGCAATACCGTTTTTGCTCACTTTTGTTACTTGCAACCTTGCTGTTTTTTATTCTTCCTCTTATGAAAATCAATATCTACTATCACTACTACACCTGTATCACCATCTCTTCGCCAAACTAGTGCACCTATATAATTTACTATTGTATTTGGTGTGTTGAGGACACAAGAGACTCTTTCTTATTTGGTTGCACGGTTGCTTGAGAGAGAGAGACCATCTTCATCCAACACCTCCCATGGATTGATAAACCTTAGGTCATCTACTTGAGGGAAATTTGCGACTGTCCTACAAACCTTTGCGCTTGGAAGCCCGACATGAGTCTACAAGAACAAGTTGTGTAGTATTCATCAAGCCCCCCTCCTCTTCTTCTTCTTCTTCCTTGGCCTCCCCCTAGATGGGAGGAGAGTTCCCCCTCTGGTCCACGGTGTCTATGGCAGCGGAGGGGCAGGAGCCCCTTCGGGATTGGATCTATATCCCTATTCTCTTTTGTTTCGCGTTCCTATTTTCTGGCCCTTCACCATTTTTGAAATTTGAAGAGATCCATAACTCCGATCAGGCTGAAACTTTTACATGATTTTTTCCGGATATAAGCTTCCTTGCCACGAAGTAGAGCCCCAACCGACTTACGGGGTGCCCACAAGGTACCACCGCGCTCCAGGGGGGGGGGGCAGGCGCACCCTGGTCGGTAGTGGAGTCGGTGGGCCTCCGTTTGCGTTGATTCCACCTCCCAAAAGTCACATATATTCCAATATAATTCTCCATAAATTTTTATCGCGTTTGGACTTCATTTGATATGGATATTCCGTGAATCAAAAAACATGCAACAAACAGGAACTGGCACTAGGCACTTGATAAATATGTTAGTCCCAAAAATAGTATAAAATATGGCCAAAACTATATAAAAGTTGTATAATATTGGCATTGAACAATAAAAAATTATAGATAGATGGAGACGTATCAGGCTCCGTGCGCGCAAAAAAGCGGGTTTTTCGAGCGCGTGGCTAAGATAGCAGGCCTTTTAGAGATGCTCTAACTTGTGATTTCAGTACAAGAAATGTATATTTAGTAGATCCATATAAACCGACTCGTGCCCACGTAATATTTTCCCTTGTTCATCTATATAAGAGGAGGTAGAGCCTTTCTGATCAGTATGTTCAATACACCTCATAGCCTTTTAACACATCTCCTCACTGCATCTCTCAACACGTGACATAACTTATGTGCTATCGCACAAACCCTACCCTCATAGAAGGAAACCATCAGTACATTGCACAAAGGCAGAATTGTAGGGCATCTGAAGGATCTGAATCTGGGTAAATCCTTGTCTTGTGTGCATCCCTCTGAATTATCTGTGTGTATGCCACCCCATGATTATTACTGCCGAAAATTACACCGCCACTAATTAAATGCAAGGAAGGTTTCCCTTTTGTAGTGTTGTGGTTTCTAGAAATTTCCAAAACTCATAAATTACATTTAAAGAAATGAAGATCAAACTTCTTGAAAGACTAAACGACACAGGGCAGATCCATGCCACTTCCCACATGGCCTAGAGAGGGGTCATGCTGCCCTACCATGTGGAAGCACATGCGTACTGTGTGTGACCCACAGAGGTTTCCCACGGGGGTCTGTCGGGGAAGCTGATCCACGAACACCTATGGGACCGGCGGACCGGGCCCCTTTCGGTTCGGCGGGGGGCGGAGATCGCACGAAGAGAGGATCGAGGCGAAGCACACGAGCGGTTTACCCAGCTTCGGAGCTCTCCGGAGAGATAATACTCCTACTGCTGCATGTCTGAGTGTATTGAGTTCTTGCTCGGGAGCGCTGAGTGCTACAGTACACACTAGCTGCTAACGAGACCGAGCGTGAGTGTTTTTCTGCCCTTCGAATCCCCCCTACGTTGCGCATGGGCCTCCTTTTATATGTTAAAGGGGTCTCCGACAGGTGGCAACGTAGACATGGGTAAAAATAGAAAAGGAATTACGGTTGGTACAACTACCTGTACAGTGTATCATACCTAACCCTGACGGCAGGGGACAAAGGCATTAAATGCCCATCTACGTCGCCCAAATAGTGCAAAAAGGGACCGTCAGGGACGGCACCGCTCGCCACGATGGCAATCTTGTCAGCGTCGCTCGCCACCGTGCACCGCTGGCTGCACAGCCTCTTGCCACGCGCGCCTGGAAAGGCCCCAGGGCGACACGTTGGTGGATGTGCTGGAGCGCAGGTACAGAGTGGTAGCTTGCCGCGGTCTTTGTCTTGTCGCGTCCGGAAGCTTGTCGCTCACCGGGCCTTGCCGGGACGCGTGGCGCGTCGCGGCAAGTTCCTTGAGATGCCTTGGTTGGCCTTCCCGGCAAGCTCCTCTTGCCGGGGCCTTGTCTCCTTGGCTTGAATACTTTGTTCTTGAACGGCTTCAAAGGAACCATGGAGGACATTGGCGGTCACCCGGCAAGCCTTGCCGCGGGGTGCTGCAACTGCCCGTGCACAAGTTCGGGATACTAGGGTACCCCTACTCTAGTACACCGATAGGAGCCCCCGGGCCTGGGCCACACACGGTGCCGAGCGCTGTTGGGCCAGGCCCAAAACAGGGCACGGGCACGCGCGGCCTGGGTTACGCCGTATTTCACTCTGTATCCACCGCGCCCTCCCCGAATGGCACGCGTCGAATGCGGCGTCGTGGGAGAGGTCGTGGGTGGTTTCTTTATTTGGAGAGACGGAACGCCCGCCACCTCCCTCTTTATAAGCAGGGAAAACAGGGGCAGTTCGCCCATCTCGCCGGTTGCTACTCCAATCTCAGAAATCTCCGCCGCTCCCCCCTTCTTCCCAAAGCTGAAAGAGAGCACCGCTCCGCCCCCCATCGCCACCAGCATCACCAACGCCGTCGATCTCCCCCACCACCTCCGCCATGGCTCCGAAAGCCGACAAGGGGAAAGTCGTGAAGTCGGCCGAGGCGTAGCGGCTCGCGGCGCTGCGAAAGGAGCGGGCAATCTTCCCCCCCCCCAGCTCGCCGCGAAGGAGCTGAGGGAGTACTACTACCTCTTCTGGTCGACGGAGATGCGAGCGCATCCGCGTACGAAGGTACTCCCAGCTGCCGCTTCGGAACTGGCTCTGAATGGATACCCTTTCTTCGCGCTGTTCTTCTACTACAGGCTCTGCCCGCCTTTCTTTGAATTTTTCTGCGATATCATGAACACCTACGGGTTCCGCCTCCTTGACTTCACCCCCAATGCTGTTCTGACCATGGCAGTTTTCGCACATCTTTGCGAAAACTTTGTCGGAGTCTATCCAAATGTAGCCCTTTTCCGCCACTTCTTTATGCCCCGAGTTGAGAGAGGGGAGCCTTTATCCGGCGGAATCGCCTGGATCTCGAGAGTTGGCAAGAAGGAAGCTTATCTGGAGGGAGAGCTCCACAGAAAGTGGGAGGAATGGAGAGCAGACTGGTGCTGGATTGTGGAGGAGAACCCGCAGCCATTCACCGCCCAGCGCCAAGCCCCAATAGCGCGCGGCAACGATTGGAGCAACGTGGCCCCGGAAGATGATAGGCTAAAGATTGCCATCACCCAGATCCTACGCCTCAGGCTTGCCGGGCTCACCGTAGGCGCCGTTGGCGCAGATTTTCTTCGCCGCCGCATCGCCCCCCTGCAGGAGAGGAGGAGACCCGCCTGGGAGTTCCAGAATGCAGCGGATATCATGAGGCTACGCCCAGGCCTCAACATCAACTTCACTGTCTTGGAACTGGACGCGATGATCCTGGAACTGTTCAAGCGCGATCCTCAACATCCCGAAGCGTTCATGTTGCCGAGGGGTGTCGTTCCGCTGTGCAACAACTCCTCGCTCGACCGCATCCGTGCGATGATGCCGCTGTGCGATTCACATGGAATCGTTCCAACTTGGCAAGAGCTTGCAGACGACGTCGTGCAGGAGTTCTTTGACGGCTTGGTAGAAGTGGCGGTCCGCTCTGATGAACAGAAGAGCCTCACCCGCGACACCACCGATGCGGAGATGCAACACATCGCCACTAGGCTGGAAGAGGCGGCGGCAGCAGCTGCCACGCGCGAGTTTGGGTTCACCGTGGAGGAGGCAGAGGCAGCAGAGGCGGCAAGCCTTGTCGAGCGAGAGGAGCTTGCCGGCGAAGAAGAGCTTGTCGGGCCTAAAGCTGAGTCGAGCAAGCCCGCCGAGGGCGCGAGCGACTCGTTGAAGATCGGCTCCTCCTCCTCCCTACCTTCAGCTAGCTCGCCGCAAGCGGAGCCCCCAGCTCCACCAAGAAGGCGTCTCCGCAAGGCCGGGGACGTAGCGGGGCGGCAGACGAGTCAACAGCCGCCGTGCCGTGCGACACGCTCTACCGCAACAAGCACTGTTACCGCGGGAGCGCCTCACGCCGTTGCGGCAACTGGAGCGGGGTATTCCCGGTCCACCGCTACTGCTCCTGCCAAGCGGACAAGGGAACCTACTCCTCCGCCTCGTCGCACCGGAGGCGAGCCGGACTTCGATCTCTCCGCGCTCAGCTCCGACGAGGAAGAAGAAGAGTAAGATTCTTTGTTGTACTTATTTCTTCAATTTTGTTGCTTTGTCTTGTATCTGATTTGCTTCACTCTGAACCCATTCCTTTTCAGGATGCTGGCCCAGAGAGCGGCAAAGAGAGCCAAGGTCCCGGTGATTGTCATCGAGGACGAACCCACCGTGACGGCAGGGGGTGTGTCCGAGACCACCTTGCCGGACCCGGCAACTATTCCCCAAAGCAGCCCCCAGCGCAGCCCCCAGCGTAAGTATATGGTTTACTTCCTGCTGTTAGGCGCGCATGGGTGCTCTTTCTTTGCCGATATCTGATTGTTGGTTTGTGTAGGAGCAGAGCAGCTTCACCAGGAGTGCCCGGAAGCCGCTCCCGAAATGCCATCTGCTTGAACTACTCCGCCAAGGGAGGATTCCCCGGCAAGGGAGAGTTCTCCGGCAAGGGACAGTTCTCCGGCAAGGGACAGCACCAGTGACCCTCCGGTGGTTGAGACCACGACTGCAGGTCCCAGTACAGGTAATCCTCTTGCTTAAAAACTTCCCTTGGGTTCTTCTTCTTCTGATTTTCTTTTTGGATATTTGCTTGATTTTTCTCCTTTTTTCCGTTCGACAGATCCATCTGCCACGGAGCCGATGGAAACCGAGGTCGCCGGCGAGGAGAACGCACGCAGCAATACCCACGCCGCTGTTGCCACCGAAGGAGAAGCCGGCGCTGATGATCCCGCCGGCGAAGAGGCCGCCAAAGCTGCCGCCGCAGAAGCCGGCGAGGGATCCGGTGATCGCACTGACGGCCCCGAGGCCGCAGGAGCGTCAGGCGCTACGCCGACCGCCGATCCCTCCGTCGCTGCTGCAGCGCCAGGCTCCGAAGAGCCCCAGCCCGGCGCCTATTTGAAGGCCGGCGACGGCATCTTCATCAAGCTCCCCTGGGCGTCAAGCTCCAGGGCGCCGGTTGAAGGAGAGATCTTGGATGGAGAGGCGCTCGCCTCCGCTGGGCTGACGCTGGTTGACGCGCCAAGCAGCAGCAGCGACGAGCCCGAGGAGGAGCAGCTGCTGCGGAAGCTGTTGTCGCTCTACCGCGCCCGACTGGCCAAGCTGGTATCCCGAGAAGCGCTTGTCGCGAAGGCGGGAGTGGACATCGAGAAGCGCGCGGAGGAGCTTCGGGGTTTCAGGCAGGAAACTCTCCGGTCCCTGGCAGAGGAGCGGGAGCAAGTCGCCGAGGAGCGGAAAGCCTTCCTCCTTGAGAAGGCTGAAGTTGAAGAGCAACAGCGGCTTGTTGCCGAGAAGCTATCTGCGCAGGAAGGCGAGTTGGCGCAGCGCAAGGTCAACCTTGACAGCCACGAGGAGGAGCTTGCCGCGCGCGAGCAAACATTTGGCGGGGCTCTCAAGGAAGTAGAGGATGCTGCCGCAGCTACCGAGGCCGCCAAGAAGGAGCTGGAGACGAAGGTGGCGCAGCTGGAGGCCGATCTCAAGGCGAGCGGCGAGGAGCTTGCTGCGCTCAAGCGTGAGCGCGAGAAGGACGCCGCCGCTCATGGCGAGCTGCAAGGTCGTCTCGCCGAGAGGAGCAAAGAGCTTAGCGCCGCCAAGGACTCCAACGCGGATCTTGAGTTGAAGCTGGCTACTTTGACTCAGACGCTGGACGGCGCCAGGGAGCGGGAGGTGGCCTTGTCGGAGAAGATCAAGGCCGACGAGGCGCTGCTGGCGAGTGCTACCGCCGCCCAGAACACCTTCAGGGAGAACGTGGAGCACTGGATCGAGGGTCTCGTGGATGTTGCCGCAGCCATCGACGGGGAGCTGGCGCAGCTGGGGATGGAGGATCTCGGGTACTCCTCCGATGAGCACCTCCAACCTAGCACCAAGCTCAGCCTGTTCTTCAAAGGCGTGGCGACGGCCCTCCAGCGACTCCGGGAGAAGATCCCAAAGCAGCTAGCCGACGAGTCGCGCAAGATCTGCGCGGGAGCTCTTCAAAAGGTGCTGGTGAAGGTGTTCTTCCGCAACCCAGGCCTCAACCTCACCAACGTCCTCAGGACCTTGCCGCCGGATGCTGATCTGGAAGCGCTCAAGACCCTTGTCGCACCCATTGTGGACAAGGTGAGCGGGATCAAGAGGGTTGAGGGCGATCACGTAGATTAGGCCGCCTATTTTCTCTTTTTCTTGTCGCTGCTGGTCATGTTATGAGAACAATCTGTTAGAGCTACGACAAGCTATCTTGTAATATGACTCTATTTTGGGTAGCGATTGCTATGTTATTTCCTTTACTTGATTCCTTCCTTTGTATGTTTTTGCCCTACGCTTTTAGGGAACTTGTCGGCGCAGGCACCTTAGCCGCGAGCGCTGAGTGCGGGACGTCAGCAGCCTACTGGCGGTGCCGCTGCCGTCAAGAAACCTTGTCGCAACTAGTCGCAGCTCACTTAAATTGTTGAGCGGACTCGAAACAAAATAAGGGCGCAACTAGCTACGAGTTGGTTCCTCCGCGCACAGGTTTTCCATACAAAGCACGGTCGTTCGAGGAAGATAACTTAAAAAATTTAAAACTGATTGCTCAAACTTTGGCAACTTAGCTTTTCTATTGTTTGCTTTCCGGTAAGGCGAAACTTCCTTGAACGACGCCTGGTCCACACCATTATCTTCTCATTTCCCCCCGGCAAACTTGTGGGCGGGGGAACCTTCCTTCCTTTGAGAAAGAGAAAGAAGAGAAAATAAAGATAAGGAGCCTCATGGCTCGTTATTGCTTACCGGGGGTAGGTGCTGCACAAAGTGTCAGATAATGCGTGCAAAGAAAAGTAGAAAGCATGAAATTGACAAGATGTGCGGAGCACATGAGCTTTACTTATGCACGGGGTCTGCGCCCGGCTTTGTACAAAGGATTACATGCAACATCGACAAGACTTGTACAAAAGGTGGTTGCCGGAACAGGTTCCAGCAACCGCGCCTTACGGGTAAAACTTATGAAGATGCTCAATGTTCCAGGAGTTGCTCACCGGAATGCCATCTTCGGTCTCAAGGCGGACATCGCCAGGCCTAGTGACTCGTTTCACACGGTAAGGGCCTTCCCACTTCGGCGTCAACTTGTTGGAATTCTTGGCGGACTGAACGCGCCGAAGAACAAGGTCGCCTTCCTCGAGACTTCTGGCATTAACTTTGCGGCTATGGTAGCGGCGCAAAGCTTGCTGGTTTCGAGCAGCTCGAACAGCGGCCTGAAGACGGTCCTCCTCGAGGAGCAGCGCGTCATCTTGTCGCAACTGCTCTTGCTCAAGCTCATCATAAGCGAGCACTCGAGGTGACCCGTATACGAGTTCCGTGGGGAGAACTGCCTCTGCTCCATAGACTAGAGCGAAAGGTGTCTGGCCAGTGGCTCGATTTGGCGTCGTCCTGACCGACCAAAGAACCACCGGCAGCTCCTCAATACAGTTCTTTCCGCACTTGCGCAGCCTGTCGAAAGTCTTGGTCTTGAGCCCACGCAGCACTTCAGCATTCGCCCTCTCCGCTTGACCGTTACTTCTCGGATGAGCAACAGAAGCGAAGTAGACCTTGGCGCCAAGATCTTGGACGTACTGCATGAAGGTGCGGCTCGTGAATTGCGTGCCGTTGTCGGTGATGATCCTGTTAGGGATCCCGAAGCGGCAAACAATCAACCTGAAGAACTTGACTGCTGACTGTGCTGTCACCTTCCTCACTGCTTCCACTTCTGGCCACTTTGTGAACTTGTCGATTGCAACGTACAAGTACTCAAAGCCCCCGACAGCTCGGGGAAAGGGGCCGAGGATGTCGAGCCCCCAGACCAAAAATGGCCAGGATAAAGGGATCGTCTAGAGAGCTTGAGCTGGCTGGTGTATCTATTTGGAATGGAACTGGCATGCTTCACACTTGGTTACTTGTGCAGTTGCATCCTGGAGGGCTGTCGGCCAAAAGAAACCTTGCCGGAACGCTTTGCCGGCAAGTGCTCTTGCGCCAATGTGGTGACCACATATGCCTCCATGTATCTCTGCCAACAGCTTTTGTCCGTCTTCCCGGTGAATACACTTCAATTTCACGCCATTGAGTCTTCTTCTATACAGTGTGTTGTCGACAAACTGGTACATACTTGACTGCCGGGCTACTCTTTCTGCTTCTTCTTGCTCTTCGGGAAGTTCTCCTGTCTGAAGGAAACGGACAATCTGTTGTGCCCATGCTGGAGCTTGCGGCTCGACAACAAGGACTAAAGGCACATCTGCTGCTGCGGGAACATCCGCTTCTACGGCGAGAACCTGCGGCTCAGCCGGAGCTTGACGTTCCCCGGCAAGCTTGCCGGAGCAAAACTTGTCGGGAGCGTCCGCTTCAACGGAACAAACCCTAGGGCTTGCCGGAGCAGACTGCTCCTCAGCACCCTTGGTGTTGATCTTGAGGACCTGCTTGGCGGCGGCTTCGGGGAGCTCTGCCGGAAAATAGTCACCAGAAATCAACTTCCTCTTCTTGCTCTGTCCAGTTGATGGCGTTGCAGATGGTTGAGTCAGTTTGAGCACAAAGATCCCTGGTTCCATAGGTAACTTAAGTGCGGCGCACTTCGACAGGCCATCGGCAATGTCGTTCTGAGCTCTTGGAATATGTTCCATCTGTAGGCCGTCAAAGTGCTCTTCTAGCTTTCTCACTTCATCAACGTAATCTTCCATCAACGGACTCTGATAATTCTTGTTCATTTGGCGGACGGCAAGCTGGGAGTCACCCCTGACAATGAGCTTCTTGATCCCAAGGTCTGCTGCGATCCTGAGACCGGCAAGCAAACCTTCATACTCTGCGGTATTGTTCGTTGCTTGCTCCTTGGGAAAGTGCATCTGGACTACGTAGCTGAGGTGCTCTCCGGTGGGTGCAACAAGTAGCACGCCCGCACCGGCGCCTTGCAGCGAAAAGGCACCATCAAAGTACATCAGCCACTCTCTGCTTGCTTCCTTGACGGGGATGCTCGTTTCTGGAATTTCTTCATCTTGTGTTGGCGTCCATTCTGCTATGAACTCCAGCAATGCTCTGCTTTGGATAGTCGAAGTGCTCTCAAACTTGAGGCCAAAGCTTGACAATTCTAGTGCCCACTCGACAATCCTGCATGTTGCTTCTGAATTTTGCAGTATCCTCTTCAGCGGAAAACGAGTGACGACTGTGATCTCATGTGCTTGGAAGTAATGGCGCAGCTTTCTCGAGGCCATGAGAAGGCCGAAAAGCAATTTCTGCACACCAGAGTACCTTGACCTAGCCCCCTGCAGAAGGGAACTGACAAAGTAAACTGGGCGCTGCACCATTCTTTTCTGCATCTTCTCACGCGCCTGCGCAGATCCATCTTTGTCGGGACCAGAGCTTGCCGATGAAGTCCCCTGCTTGTCGCTGGATGCATCTGCCGTGGTTGCTGGCTCATTGTCCGTCTCCCTCTCTGCTAGTAACGCAGCACTAACCACTTGATTGGTTGCCGCTATATATAGCAGCAACTTCTCTTGTGGCTTAGGTGCGACAAGTGTTGGAGTGGAGGACAGGTATCTCTTTAAGTCCTGCAGTGCAGCCTCCGCTTCCGGAGTCATTTCATTGGACTTGCCTTTTTCAATATTTTAAAAAATGGCAGGGTGCGCTCTGCAGACCTAGAGATAAACCTGCTGAGAGCAGCTACGCAACCGGCAAGTCTCCGTACATCCTTGACGCGCTTTGGTGCTTCAATCTGCTCAATGGCCTTGATCATGTCGGGATTGGCCTCAATCCCCCACTGAGACACGAAGAACCGAGAAGCTTGCCGGAGGGGACTCCAAACACACACTTCTCGAGGTTAAGCTTGAGGTTGATCTTGCGCAGATTTGCAAAGGTTTCGTCTAAATCTTGAACCAGAGTCGCCTTGTCCTTGCTCTTGACCACTATGTCATCCATGTAGGCTTCCACATTTCTGTGCATTTGCGGCTCAAAAGCGTCATAGACTACCCTTGCAAATGTTGAACCAGCATTCTTTAAACCGAAAGGCATCCGTATGAAACAGTATGTGCCACATGGGGTGATGAATGCGGTCTTCTCCTCATCCTCTTCTGCCATGAAGATCTGATGGTATCCTGAGTATGCATCAAGAAATGAAAGCAAGTAACATCCGACCGTGGAGTCAACAATCTAGTCGATGCGCAGCAAGGGAAATGGGTCTTTGGGACAAGCTTTATTGACATCGGTAAAGTCGATACAAAGCCTCCATTTCCCGTTTGCCTTGCGCACGACTACAGGGTTGGCCAACCACGTAGGATGGAGAACTCCTCTGACAAGGCCTGCTGCTTCCAATTTCTTGATTTCTTCTGCGATGAATTCTTGGCGCTCCACTGCCTGCTTCCTAACTTTCTGCTTGACGGGCCGTGCATGAGGACAGACGGCAAGATGGTGCTCGATTACTTTCCTGGGAACACCGAGGATGTCAGACGGTTGCCACGCAAATACGTCGAAGTTCGCCCGCAGGAAAGCAACGAGTGCGCTTTCCTATTTAGGGTCGAGAGTGGCACTGATGGTGAAGGTACCACCAGTGCCATCCTCCTTGGCGGACACCTTCTTGGTCTCTGGTGGAGCTGCCATTGTCTTCTTACACTTGCCGGTGGAGCTCGATGGTGCGTCCTCGACGGTAGCGCAGCACTCCGAAGAGGTGCGCTTGCCGGAGTGGGCAATAGAACTCTTGCCGGACTTGGTCTTCTTCTTCGCCCCGGGAGCTTCAACGGCAAGTGACTTGCGATCTGTTGCGGCTGCTGCTTCCCGGTAGATCTTGTCGGCGCAGATAAGAGCATCCTTCTTGTCGCCAGGGACAGAGATGACACTTATCGGGCCTGGCATCTTCAGCAAGTTGTATGCATAGTGAGAGGCTGCCATGAATTTGGCGAGTGCTGGACAGCCGAGTATCCCATTGTAAGGCAATGGAAAGTCAGCAACGTCAAAAGTGACCCTCTCAGTCCTGAAGTTCAACTCGCTGCCAAATGTCACCGGCAACGTGATCTTTCCCTTCGGCTTGCTCCTTCCCGGATTGATTCCTTGGAATGTGCCGGTCTCTTTGAGCTCGCCATCAGGGATCTGGAGTTTCTGGAGTACCGCGGAGGAGATCAGGTTCAAGCCGGCCCCGTCGTCAACTAGCATCTTAGTGACCTTGAGGTTGCGGATAGTTAGTGAAACCAACATCGGCAAGCACCCGACCGTAGTTATGCGATCAGGGTGGTCCTCAATATCAAAGATGATAGGCGTGCTGGACCATTTCAGAGGCTTGCGTGACTCGACGGGTGGTTGTGCCGCATTGACTTCCCGCACCCACTGCTTGAGCTGGCGGTGTGAGGTATGCAGACAAGCACCGCCGTCAACGCACAGGACCTCTGTGGCTTTCTGGAACTCCTGCTCATCGGTCTCGTCATCATCCATATCTTCATCGTCGTCGTCATCTTCATCCTTGTCGCGGCCGCGGGGAGGTCTATCTCCTTGCCGCTGCTTGGCCTTGCCGCGGCGTCCTCCTCGGCCGAGGCGTTTCTTGCCGGCTCCTCCAGCACCTTCCTGGGCCTTCTCCTTGTCGCGTCGCTCGTATTCAGCCTTTTGCTGCTCGACAAGCTGCTCGACCTTCTTGCAGCTCTGGAGGTCATGGCCCTTGGTGCGGTGGATCTTGCAGTACTGCTTGTTGGTGTCTAGGGTTTGGCTTTCTTGGCGCCACCTCCGTTGCCGGACTGCTCAACAACTAGCACATCTTTTCCTTTCTTCTTCTTGTTGTTCCGCCGCCGGTTTTTCTTTGCCGGGGCAGCCTCCTCACTATCAGATCCTCCTGCTTCTGTATTCTCTCCGGGGAGTTTCCTCCCTTCCTCATCACGTGCACACTTGTCGGCCAGGGCATATAGCTCACTGATGTCTCTGATCTTGCACATCGCCATCTCCTCCCGCATCCTGCGGTTTCGCACGTTCTGATGGAACGCGCTAATTACCATGGCAGGGTGGACATCTGGGATGTTGTGCTGTACGCGGCTGAATCTCTGAATGTACTTGCGCAGGGGCTCTCCTTCCTTCTGGGCGAGTAGATGAAGGTCGCTCTCTTAGCCAGGAGGCTTGTGGCCGCCTGTAAAGGCGCCGACAAACTGATGGCATAGGTCTGCCTAGGAGGATATGGAGTTGTTCGGCAAGTGCATGAGCCAGGATCTGACATTGGGCTTGAGCACCAGCGGGAAGTAGTTGGCAAGGATCTTGTCGTCCCGCCCCCCGGCAGCTTGCACCGCGATGGTGTAGATGCTGAGGAACTCCAACGGATGTGACTTGCCATCGTACTTCTCTGGTACGTCTGGCTTGAAATTCTTCGTGCTAGGCCACTGGACTTGCCGCAGCTCACGAGTGAATGCAGGGCAACCTACCGCACACGGCAAGTTGCCTGGTTCCCCTGGTGCATGCATGTCGACAGAGGGCCCAACGCGCTGGTCCGATTGACGCCGCGCTTCTCTTCGGCGCTCGATGCGAGTTCGAGCGTCTTCTTGCTGTCGTTCGTGAAGAACTTGGCGCTGATCGCGACGAGCTCGTGGATCTGATGATGCGGTGGAGTCACTGTCGAGGTGGATTCGGCGAGTCGGCGATCTTGGCCTTCGGGGTGGAGAGCGCATGGTGGTTGCACCCCTACCGGTTTCGTCGCCATCGGCTCGTGCCTGGCAGTCCTGCCGCGGAGTGTCGCCGTTGGCGAAGCCGATGAGACTCTGAATGGTGGCCCTCCATTCATCGATCTTGTCTGCCATTGGAGGGTAATCCAGGAGCAGTTGAGCTCGCGCCAAAGCTTCTGTTGGAGTGGTGGGAGGCAGTGGCGAACGGTGCGAGGAGCGGGATATGCTCGGACTTCTAACTATGTTAGAAGGAGCAGTATCCCGTCCAGGCGACCGTGTCTCGCTTGTGCCAGCATGTTGGCGTGCATGCTGGCCTTGAGCACCCCGAGATCCACCAGCTCGATCTTGGTCCAACGAACATATGGCCCTGCGAATACCATGACGCTGTCGGTCCTGCGCCTCCTGAGATGGGCGCGGTGCATGTACGGACGCCGAGGTCCGCGCAGCCTTGTCCTTGGACCTGGCAGCACCGTGAGCTCCCTCGTCAATGCCCGTTCTTCCGCCAGCATCTACCCCACCACCCGTTTGCTCCGGTGGTGGTGGGATCGACGTGGATGGAGCAGCTGCCGCCGAAGCCTTCTTCTTCGGTGGCATGTCGATGAAGAAGATGAAGATCTAGCTCGTGTGAACGCCGGATCAGGTTCACACAACCTCAACGCCCCCTACCTGGCGTGCCAAAGATGTCGGGGAGGCTGATCCACGAACACCTATGGGACCGGCGGACCGGGCCCCTTTCGGTTCGGCGGGGGGCGGAGATCGCACGAAGAGCGGATCGAGGCGAAGCACACGAGCGGTTTACCCAGCTTCGGAGCTCTCCGGAGAGATAATACTCCTACTGCTGCATGTCTGAGTGTATTGAGTTCTTGCTCGGGAGCGCTGAGTGCTACAGTACACACTAGCTGCTAACGAGACCGAGCGTGAGTGTTTTTCTGCCCTCCGAACCCCCCCCCCCTACGTTGCGCATGGGCCTCCTTTTATATGCTAAAGGGGTCTCCCACAGGTGGCAACGTAGACAAGGGTAAAAATGGAAAAGGAATTACGGTTGGTACAACTACCTGTACAGTGTATCATACCTAACCCTGACGGCAGGGGACAAAGGCATTAAATGCCCGTCTACGTCGCCCAAATAGTGCAAAAAGGGACCGTCAGGGACGGCACCGCTCGCCACGATGGCAATCTTGTCAGCGTCGCTCGCCACCGCGCACCGCTGGCTGCACAACCTCTTGCCACGCGCGCCTGGAAAGGCCCCAGGGCGACACGTTGTTGGATGTGCTGGAGCGCAGGTACAAAGTGGTAGCTTGCCGCGGCAAGCGCCTTGCCGCGGTCGTTGTCTTGTCGCGTCCGGAAGCTTGTCGCTCACCGGGCCTTGCCGGGACGCGTGGCGCGTCGCGGCAAGTTCCTTGAGATGCCTTGGTTGGCCTTCCCGGCAAGCTCCTCTTGCCGGGGCCATGTCTCCTTGGCTTGAATACTTTGTTCTTGAATGGCTTCAAAGGAACCATGGAGGACCTTGGCGGTCACCCGGCAAGCCTTGCCGTGGGGTGCTGCAACTGCCCGTGCACAAGTTCGGGATACTAGGGTACCCCTACTCTAGTACACCGACAGGAGCCCCCGGGCCTGGGCCACACACGGTGCCGAGCGCTGTTGGGCCAGGCCCAAAACAGGGCACAGGCACGCGCGGCCTGGGTTACGCCGTATTTCACTCTGTATCCACCGCGCCCTCCCCGAACGGCACGCGTCGAATGCGGCGTCGTGGGAGAGGTCGTGGGTGGTTTCTTTATTTGGAGAGACGGAATGCCGCCCCTCCCTCTTTATAAGCAGGGAAAACAGGGGCAGTTCGCCCATCTCGCCGGTTGCTACTCCAATATCAGAAATCTCCGCCGCTCCCCCCTTCTTCCCAAAGCTGAAAGAGAGCAGCGCTCCGCCCCCCATCGCCACCAGCATCACCAACGCCGTCGATCTCCCCCACCACCTCCGCCATGGCTCCGAAAGCCGACAAGGGGAAAGTCGTGAAGTCG
>NC_041393.1:619873704-619876618 GCF_002162155.2 Triticum dicoccoides | reverse complement strand
GGTACTCCCAGCTGCCGCTTCGGAACTGGCTCCGAATGGATACCCTTTCTTCGTGCTGTTCTTCTATTGCGGGCTCTGCCCGCCTTTCTCCGAATTTTTCTGCGATATCATGAACACCTACAGGTTCCGCCTCCTTGACTTCACCCCCAATGCTGTTCTGACCATGGCAGTTTTCGCACATCTTTGCGAAAACTTTGTCGGAGTCTATCCAAATGTAGCCCTTTTCTGCCACTTCTTTATGCCCCGAGTTGAGAGAGGGGAGCCTTTATCCGGCGGAATCGCCTGGATCTCGAGAGTTGGCAAGAAGTAAGCTTATCTGGAGGGAGAGCTCCGCAGCAAGTGGGAGGAATGGAGAGCAGACTGGTGCTGGATTGTCGAGGAGAACCCACAGCCATTCACCACCCAGCGCCAAGCCCCAATAGCGCGCGGCAACGATTGGAGCAACGTGGCCCCGGAAGATGATAGGCTGAAGATTGCCATCACCCGGATCCTACACCTCAGGCTTGCCCCCATCTCTGAGGTCCCAAGTATGATACTGAAGAACTCAGAAGCATCCAACTCATAATGCGGTGTGGCAGAGCGGCGGTGGCTGCTTCCCCCCATCTCTGATAAGCAGCAGAAGAGACCAATTAGTACCCTTACAACAGATCATAAAACATGCATGAAAATAATCACTCTATATCAAGTTTATCCAAGCAAAATCTCTCGTTGTGAAAGCAGTGAGCAAAGTAACGGAGAGTAAGCTGGACAACAAGCACAACAAATAAGTAAGCTCATCTGCAGAGTAACAGAGTAAGCTCATCTGCAGCCCCATCATGATAACCACAAAGAGGAATGTCCACAGACAAACCTTTGGTTAAACAAGGTATGTATGGTCTCAGTTCATCTCTCAATTCACCAACATGACTGATAGGCATGTTAATACATCTACCATATAAACCTTTGGTTCAGAAAAAGTATGCAAACAACATTGCAACCGATGATATCACAATCATAGTGCCATTCTAAACCAATAGCACATTTGATTCAAGGACAAGAATCTCAAAAGTACAGCACTTGTCAGCAAGGAGTTTGACCACAAGGTGTTGTCAGCAAGAATGATCCAATAAAACATTTTTTTAGATGACCCATAAGACAAACTGAATTACCAGCACATAGTTGTTGTTGTTGTTGCTACAATTTCAGCAAGCAACATGCCTAAATCCAGTGCTTGTTTGACTTTACTGAATTACCAACACATGGCACACAACACATTTATATTTTGTCAGGTCACACAACACATGCCTGAGGAGGAAGATTTAATTTTCTACAGAAGCATCATCAGGTACACTTCAACATGTGCTAGCAGCAACAAATGGTCAATATTCATTCCTATGTATGGTCAATATTGATAACCTATCAACAAATGGCAAGAATATTGAGTAATCTACTGCAGTTTGATCTACTGCAGATAATCTATTGCAATTTGATCTATTACATAAACATGGTTGATCTTCATTTTGCATAAACCTGGTTGAGTATTACAGAGCAATTGACAGCAAATTGACCTGGTTGGAATTCATACAGCAACAGTAATAGTTAATTGAACTTCTTTTGCATGTATTTATCACTCCAGAAAACTTTCAGTAACAAGTGAGAAGCATCTCCATTTTCTTAGTGAACTTTTGAGTGCATTTATCACTTGTTGGAGTATGCTACAGCTTCTGCAAATCACAAACTCCTTTAGTTTACATCTCAGTTTTAGCAAACACTACAGTTTCAGTGACATGGCACCTACTATTTTCATCCAACTACTTTTACTCTTCTGCAGTATAAGACTACAACAGCTTCAGACAACTACCAAATCCTAAATGAACTACTTTTAATCTTCTATAATATCCTTTTCCAAGCATGATTAGACTAGCACTCAACTAAAGTAAAATTCTAAATATTTTCATGCAATAAAATAGTATCTACACTAACATCTGCACATTGTGCATAACACATTCAAGACCAGGGTACATTCTCATCAAAGAAGATCAGTAGGGAGCAGATGAACAACCTAAATATCTACACTAGCAGGCAGCAGATGAACCCTAACTTTTGGAGCATGTGATTTCTGTCTTGAAATTCCTTTTGGAGCATCGGTTGGAAGGAATGGGGAAGGGTGGAGAGAGGGAGGAAGGAGGAAGGAGGAGAGGTACCTGGTCACCGGAGGGGTCGGGGTCGGCGAAGGGGTCAGGGTCGGGGTCCGAGCTCATCCGGGTCGGGTCCTCGCTCGCCGCGGTCAAAGGAGAGCAGGGGCCGGTGGCGGAGGACGGCAGGAGCAGGCGGGGTGGGCGCGTCGGGGCCGCGCTCGCCGGCTGCTGCAGGGGCCGGAGGAGGCCCTTGCTCGTCGTAGGGAGGAGGAGAGGAGAGGAGCGGGTGGTGCGCGCACGGGCGCGTGGGCGGCTGCGGCGGATGGAGGGGGCAGCGGCGCTCAAGGGGGAGGAAGGGGAGAAGGAGGCGGCGGGGGCGCGTGGGCGGCTGCGACTGACGGAGGGGGCGGCGATGTACGGTTGGGGAATATGGCAGGGAGGGAGGGAGGCCACAGTGCGCGAGGGCAACAGGTGGAGTGGGGGAAGGGTTCTAATGGCGCACCTCCAACTAGTGCGCCATAAGTACCACCTAACCCTATCTAAATTAGAACCCGCCCACTAGCCCGACTGGTCAGCACGCAACACACACACTAGGAGGTCCTGGGTTTGATTCCCAGGCTCCTCAATTTTTGTTTTTATGCATTTTAAATGATGTTTGATATTTATTTGTGTTTAAATATGTTCAAACTTGTTTAAATCATAACAGTAATATTTTTTTATAAAAACAGTAATATTTTTTTTAAAAATATGTTCAAATTTGTTATTTGAAAATATTTATGAATATGAAAAAATATTCA
>NC_041393.1:619851591-619872558 GCF_002162155.2 Triticum dicoccoides | reverse complement strand
GAGGTGGGGCAAGGGGGCGACGAGGGGAGGGGGGCGACGGGGCGAGGGGAGGTGGGGCTCGGCATTACTAACTTTTTTTTTCAAA
The DNA here is from genome assembly GCF_002162155.2 of Triticum dicoccoides. Taxonomy (NCBI): domain Eukaryota; kingdom Viridiplantae; phylum Streptophyta; class Magnoliopsida; order Poales; family Poaceae; genus Triticum; species Triticum dicoccoides. The sequence goes on along the minus strand of NC_041393.1, from coordinate 619,872,473 downwards.
ACTACTAATGGCGCACGGTGTGTTTGGTACGCCATTACTATGTCAACTAGTAATGGCGCACTGTACAACGGTGCGCCATCAGTAACAATTTTTTTTTCAAAACTACTAATGGCGCACCAGGCACCAGGTGCGCCATTAGTAATATATTACTAATGGCGCACCAGAACATGGTGCGCCATTAGTATATAGTAATGGTGCACCACATGTCTGGTGCGCCATTAGTGGCCATATCATCTATAGCCCTTTTCCTAGTAGTGTCGTATCCCGTGAAATCCGAGATACAGTGCGGTCAATCGCGCCAAAGATTCTACACCCCAAGACAGCACTCGGCAGATGATGCCACAAGTTCAGTCGACAACTTTCTGAATGGATCAAGGCGACTGAATCAACGCTGAAGTACCAACGCGAATCGTCCATCCTGCGAAAACCACTCGCGAGGTGCAAAGTTCAGAACAGGTTCAACTTCAACCTACTTTCCACTCGAACCCTAATCCATTTAGGGGCTACTAATGAGGATACACACCTGGGATAGGGTCATAGGCCTGACCTATACGTCCTACCCAAGGTCACTACCCTAGAAGATGAGAAGCCCAAGAGACAATGAAGACCCCCAGTCAAAGGTGCCGAGTGCAATCCACTCGACTAATCATATCACTCGGATATCCCTCCTACTTGTTGTCACTCGACCATACAAGGAGTCACTCGACCTACCGAAGATCAGGAGTCACTCAGCATTGCAACGGTCAGGCGTTCACTCCATAGTCTTTAAGGTCATTATTAGCACTTAAGGCTGGCGTTAGCAGTAACGCCCCTGCTCTATGTACATTAAGTCCCTTGTAATGGAGGATGGCCGGGGTCCTGGCGCACTCTATATAAGCCACCCCCTCCTCTATGGCAAGGGTTGGCACCCCCTGTAATATCACACACATATAATCCAATAGACCGCCTCCGGGCACCGAGACATAGGGCTATTACTTCCTCCGAGAAGGGCCTGAACTCGTAAACCTCGTGTGTACACCTTCACCATAGCTGAGATATTGCCTCTCCATACCTACCCCCCTTTCTACTGTCAGCCTTAGAACCATGACAGGGCACCCCATGGAGACACAGCAATTGATCTCTTGGTCTCTTAGCCGTGTGTGTTTCCCCCCTCCACCATATTCCACCTTGGTCATATCGTAGCGGTGCTTAGGCGAAGCCCTGCATCGGTAGCAATATCATCACCGTCACCACACAGTCGTGCTGATGAAACTCTCCCTCAAAGCTCGGCTGGATCGGAGTTCGTGGGACGTCATCGAGCTGAACGTGTGCTGAACTCGGAGGTGTTGTACGTTCGGTACTTGGATCGGTCGGATCGTGAATTCGTACAACTACATCAACCGTGTTGTGCTAATGCTTCCGCTTTCGGTCTACGAGGGTACATCGACACACTCTCCCCTCTCATTGCTATGCATCACCATGATCTTTCGTGTGTGTAATATCCGAGCCTGGTTTTATGCGTAGATGTAATATGCACGAGTAGAACACAAGTGAGTTGTGGGCGATATAAGTCATACTGCTTACCAGCATGTCATACTTTGGTTCGGCGGTATTGTTGGATGAAGCGGCCCGGACCGACATTACGCGTACGCTTATGCGAGACTGGTTCTATCGACGTGCTTTGCACATAGGTGGCTGGCGGGTGTCAGTTTCTCCAACTTTAGTTGAACCAAGTGTGGCTACGCCCGGTCCTTGAGAAGGTTAAAACAACACTAACTTGACGAACTATCGTTGTGGTTTTGATGCGTAGGTAAGAACGGTTCTTGCTCAGCCCGTAGCAGCCACGTAAAACTTGCAACAACAATGTAGAGGACGTCTAATTTGTTTCTGCAGGGCATGTTGTGCTGTGATATGGTCAAGACGTGATGAGATATAAATTGTTGTATGAGATGATCATGTTTTGTTCAAGTTATCGGCAGCTGGCAGGAGCCTTATGGTTGTCTCTTTATTGCATAAGATGCAAGCGCCATATTATTGCTTTACTTTATCGCTATGCGACAACAATAGTTGCAAAAGCAATAGTTGGTGAGACGACCATGTGACGACATATTGATAAATATCAAGATGATGGAGATCATGGTTCATGCCGGTGACAATAGAAATCATAACGGTACTTTGCAGATGGAGATCAAAGGCACAAGGTGATGATGGCCATATCATGTCACATATTTTAATTGCATGTGATGTTTATCTTTTATACATCTTATTTTTCTTAGTTTGGCGGTAGCATTATAAGATGATCTCTCACTAAATTTCAAGGTATAAGTGTTCTCCCTGAGTATGCACCATTACGAAAGTTCTTCGTGCTGAGAAACCATGTGATGATCGGGTGTGATAGGCTCTACATTCAAATACAACGGGTGCAAAACCGTTGCACACATGGAATACTCAGGTTAAACTTGACAATTCTAGCATATACAGATATGGCCTCGGAACACTGAGACCGAAAGGTCGAGCGTGAATCATATAGTAGATATGATCAACATAGTGATGTTCACCATTGAAAACTACTCCATCTCACGTGATGATCGGACATGGTTTAATTGATTTGGATCTCGTGATCACTTAGATGATTAGAGGGATGTCTATCTAAGTGGGAGTGCTTAAGTAATATGATTAATTGAACTTTAATTTATCATGAACTTAGTCCTGATAGTATTTTGCAAATTATGTTGTAGATCAATAGCTTGCGTTGTTGCTTCCCTATGTTTTTATATGTTCCTAGAGAAAACTAAGTTGAAAGATGATAGTAGCAATGATGCGGACTTGGTCCGTGATCTGAGGTTTATCCTCATTGCTGCACAGAAGAATTATGTCCTTGATGCACCGCTAGGTGACAGACCTATTGCACGAGTAGATGCAGACATTATGAACGTTTGGCTAGCTCAATATGATGACTACTTGATAGTTTAGTGCACCATGCTTAACGACTTAGAATCGGGACTTCAAAGACGTTTTGAACGTCATGGACCATATGAGATGTTCCAGGAGTTGAAGTTAATATTTCAAGCAAATGCCCAAGTTGAGAGATATGAAGTCTCCAACAAGTTCTATAGCTAAAAGATGGAGGAGAATTGCTCAACTAGTGAGCATATGCTCAGAATGTCTGAGTACTACAATCGCTTGAATCAAGTGGGAGTTAATCTTCCAGATAAGATAGTGATTGGCAGAGTTCTCTAGTCACCATCACCAAGTTACTAGAACTTCATGATGAACTATAGTACGCAAGGGATGACGAAAACGATTCCCGAGCTCTTCGTGATGATGAAATCGACGAAGGTAGAAATCAAGAAAAGAGCATCAAGTGTTGATGATTGACAAGAGCACTAGTTTCAAGAAAAGGGCAAAGGAAAAGATAGAGAACTTCAAGTAGAATGGCAAGCAAGTTGTCACTCCCGTGAAGGAACCCAAAGCTGGACCAAAGCCTAAAACTGAGTGCTTGTACTGCAAAGGAAATGGTCACTGGAAGCGGAAATGCCGTGAAAATTTGGTGGATAAGAAGAATGTCAAAGTGAACAAGGGTATATTTGATATACATGTTATTGATGTGTACCTTACTAGTGTTTATAGTAGCCCCTGAGTATTTGATACTTGTTCGGTTGCTAAGATTAGTAACTCAAAACAGGAGTTACAGAATAAACAGAGACTAGTTGAGGGTGAAGTGACGATGTGTGTTGGAAGTGGTTCCAAGATTGATATGATCATCATCGCACACTCCCTATACTTTTGGGATTAGTGTTGAACCTAAATAAATGTTATTTAGCGTTTACATTGAGCATGAATATGATTTGATCATGTTTATTGCAATACAGTTATTCATTTAAAGTCAAAGAATAATTGTTGTTCTGTTTATACGGATAAAACCTTCGATGGTAATACACCCAATGAAAATAGTTTGTTGGATCTCGATCGTGGTAATACACATATTCATTATATTGATGCCAAAAGATGCAAAGTTGATAATGATAGTGCAACATATTTGTGGTACTACCGTTTGGGTCATATCGGTGTAAAGCGCATGAGGAAACTCCATAAAGATGGACTTTTGGAATCACTTGATTATGAATCATTTGATGCTTGTGAACCGTGCCTTATAGGCAAGATGACTAAAACTCCGTTCTCTGGAACAATGGAATGAGCTAGTGACTTAGTGGAAATAATACATACCGACGTATGGGGTCCAATAAGTGTTCATTCTCGTGGCGGGTATCGTTATTTTCTGACCTTCACAGATGATTTGAGCAGATATGGGTATATCTACTTAATGAAACACAAGTCTGAAACAGTTGAAAAGTTCAAAGAAATTCAGAGTGAAGTGAAGGATCATCGTAAACAAGAAAATAAAGTATCTACGATTTTATGGTGGAGAAGAATATTTGTGTTACGAGTTTGGCCTTCATATAAAACAATGTGGAATAGTTTCACAGCTTTCGCCACCTGGAACACCACAGCGTTATGGTGTGTCCGAATGTCGTAACCGCACTTTATTGGATACGGTGTGATCTATGATGTCTCTTATCGATTTATCACTATCGCTATGGGGTTATGCATTAGAGACAGTTGCATTCACTTTAAACAGGGCACCATCAAAATCCGTTGAGATGACGCCTTATGAACTATGGTTTGGCAAGAAACCAATGTTGTCGTTTCTTAAAGTTTGGGGCTGCGATGCTTATGTGAAAAAAACTTCAACCTAATAAGCTCGAACCCAAATCGGAGAAGTGTGTCTTCATAGAATACCCAAAGGAAACTGTTGGGTACACCTTCTATCACAGATCTGAAGGCAAGATATTCGTTGCTAAGATAGATCCTTTCTAGAGAAGGAGTTTCTCTTGAAAGAAGTGAGTGGGAGGAAAGTAGAACTTGATGAGATAATTGTACCTTCTCCCTTATTGGAAAGTAGTTCATCACAGAAATCAGTTCCAGTGATTCCTACACCAATTAGTGAGGAAGCTAATGATGATGATCATGAAACTTCAAATCAAGTTACTACAGAACCTCGTGGGTATTCTAGAGTACGATTTGCACCAGAGTGGTATGGTAATCATATTCTGAAGTCATGTTACTAGATCATGATGAACCTACGAACTATGAGGAAGCGATGATGAGCCTAGATTCCGCGAAATGGCTTGAAGGCCATGAAATCTGGGATGGAATCCATATATGAGAACAAAGTGTGGACTTTTGTGGACTTGCCCGATGATCGGCAAGCCATAGAAAATAAATGGATCTTCAAGAGGAAGACAGACGATGATAGTAGTGTTACTATCTACAAAGCTCGACTTGTCGCAAAAAGTTTTTCGACGAGTTCAAGGTGTTGAATACAATGAGATTTTCTCACTCATATCGATGCTTAAGTCTGTCCGAATCATGTTAGCAATTGCCGCATTTTATGATTATCAAATATGGCAAATGGATGTCAAAACTGCATTCCTGAATGGATTTCTAGAAGAAGAGTTGTATATGATGCAACCAGAAGGTTTTGTCGATCCAAAAGGTGCTAACCAAATGTGCAAGCTCCAGCGATCCATCAATGGACTGGTGCAAGCATCTCGGAGTTGGAATATACGCTTTGATGAATTGATCAAAGCCTATGGTTTTATACAGACTTTTGGAAAGGCCAGTATTTACAAGAAAGTGAGTGGGAGCTCTGTAGCATTTCTAATACTATATGTAGATGACATACTGTTGATTGGAAATGATATAGAAATTCTCGATAGCATAAAAGGATACTTGAATAAAAGTTTTTCAAAGAAAGACCTCGGTGAAGCTGCTTACACATTGAGCATCAAGATCTATAGAGATAGATCAAGACGCTTGATAAGATTTTTCAATGAGTACATACCTTGATAAGATTTTGAAGTAGTTCAAAATAGAACAGTCAAAGAAGGAGTTCTTGCCTGTGTTGCAAGGTGTGAAGTTGAGTAAGACTCAAAACCCGACCATGGCAGAAAATAAAAAGAGAATGAAAAGTCATTCCCTATGCCTCAGTCATAGGTTCTATAAAGTATGATATGCTGTGTACCAGACCTATTGTATACCTTGCTCTGAGTTGGGCAAGGGAGTACAATTTTGATCTAGGAGTAGATCACTGGACAACGGTCAAGAATATCCTTAGTGAGGACTAATAAGGAAATATTTTCTCAATTATGGAGGTGATAAAAGAGCCCGTCGTAAAAGTTACATCGATGCAAGCTTTTACACCAATCTAGATGACTCTCACTCTCAATCTGGATACATATTGAAAGTGGGAGCAATTAGCTAGAGTAGCTCCATGATGAGCATTGTAAACATAGAATATTTGCAAAATATATACGGCTCTGAATTTGATAGACCCGTTGACTAAACTTCTCTCACGAGCAAAACATGATCACACTTAGTACTCTTTGGGTGTTAATCACATAGCGATGTGAACTAGATTATTGACTCTAGTAAACCATTTGGGCGTTGGTCACATGACGATGTGAGCTATGGGTGTTAATTACATACAGATGTGAATATTTGTGTTAAATCACATGGTGATGTGAACTAGATTATTGACTCTAGTGCAAGTGGGAGACTGAAGGAAATATGCCCTAGAGGCAATAATAAAGTTATTATTTATTTCCTTACTTCATGATAAATGTTTATTATTCATGCTAGAATTGTATTAACCGGAAACTTAGTACATGTGTGAATACATAGACAAACAGAGTGTCACTAGTATGCCTCTACTTGACTAGCTCGTTGAATCAAAAATGGCTAAGTTTCCTAGCCATAGACATGAGTTGTCATTTAATTAACGAGATCACATCATTAGGATAATGATGTGATTGACTTGACCCATTCCGTTAGCTTAGCACTTGATTGTTTAGTATGTTGCTATTGCTTTCTTCATGACTTATACATATTCCTATGACTATTAGATTATGCAACTCTCGTTTACCGGAGGAACACTTTATGTGCTACCAAACATCACAACGTAATTGGGTGATTATAAAGGAGCTCTACAGGTGTCTCTGAAGGTACAAGTTGAGTTGGCGTATTTCAAGATTAGGATTAGTCACTCCGATTGTCGGAGAGGTATCTTTGGGCCCTCTCGGTAATGCACATATAAGCCTTGCAAGCAATGTAGCTAATGAGTTAGTTGAGGGATGATGCATTACGTAATGAGTAAAGAGACTTGCCGGTAATGAGATTGAACTAGGTATTGAGATACCGGCGATCGAATCTCGGGCAAGTAACATACCGATGACAAAGGGAACAACGTATGTTGTTATGCGGTTTGACCGATAAAGATCTTCGTAGAATATGTGGGAGCCAATATGAGCATCCAGGTTCCGCTATTGGTTATTGACCGGAGAAGTGTCTCAGTCATGTCTACATAGTTCTCGAAAAGTTCGGTGATGATTTATATTATGAGTTTATGTGTTTTGATGTACCGAAGGTAGTTCGGAGTCCCGGATGAGATCGGGGACATGACGAGGAGTCTCAAAATGGTCTAGACGCAAAGATCGATATATTGGACGACTATATTCGGACTTTGGAAAGGTCCGAGTGATTCGGGTATTTTTCGGAGTACCACAGAGTTACGGGAATTCGCCGGAGAGTATATGGCCCTTATTAGGCTTTAGGGGAAAGAGAGAGGGGAGGCTGCGCGCCCCCCGAAAGCTTAGTCCGAATTGGACTAGGGGGAGGGGCGGCGCCCCCCTCCTTCCTTCTGTTCTCTTTTCCCTTTCCTTCTCTCCTACTCCCACTACTTGGAAGGGCTCCTAGTTCTACTAGGAAAAGGGGAATCCTACTCCCGATGAGAGTAGGACTCCCCTAGGGCGCGCCATAGAGATTGCTGGCCCAACCCCCCCTCTGTTCCTTTATATACGGGGAGAGGGGAACCCCTTGGAGACACAACAATTGATCTCTTAATCTCTTAGCCGTGTGCGGTGGCCCCCTCCACCATATTCCACCTCGATCATATCATAGCGGTGTTTAGGCGAAGCCCTGCGTCGGTAGCAACATCATCACCGTCACCACGCCGTCATGCTGATGAAACTCTCCATCAAAGCTTGGCTGGATCAGAGTTTGAGGGACGTCATCGAGTTGAACGTGTGCTGAACTCGGAGGTGCCGTAAGTTTGGTACTTGGATCGGTCGGATCGTGAAGACGTACGACTACATCAACCGCGTTGTGCTAACGCTTCCGCTTTCGGTCTACGAGGGTACGTGGCCACACTCTCCCCTCTCGTTTCTATGCATCACCATGATTTTGTGTGTGCGTAGGAATTTTTTTGAAATTACTACGTTACCCAACAGTTGCACCCGCGTAGAATACTCCGTGGAGAATCTGCAGCCCGAGGTACTCTAGCTCCAGTACTGTTTCTTCTAGCTGGGCTGCTATCTTCTTTTTCTGGACGTTGTTCACCTTCCGAACCATCCACAAGTTCACGGGTTGATAAGAACCATGGTGGAGCATCTGCATGCAGCTCGTACTGGCCACTAGCATCCGGCTCATTGGCCAGCTCGTACACCCAGTAGGTTGACCGCTACCGAGGGAACTGTTGCTACTGCTGCCTGCAGACCCTGCTGCGTACGTGCCTAGCATTGCGCTGACCGGATGCTTGCATGATCTGGTGCGCATGTTGCTGGTTGAGATGCATGCAACACCGCCGACCTCAGGCCTTGCGGCGTCGGATCCCCCGCAACTAGGGACGTCCGCATAACTCACGGTTGCACTGTCCAATATCACGTATGCACCACATTCATCTAGTTCGAGTGCAGCTTGCTGCATGTTGCGTTCTTTGTGGTGACCACTTCACCACGCCTCGCGTTGTGTTCTTCCGGTGACATGTCTTCGCCATCTTCTAGCGCGACCACACCATCACGCAGAGTGTCGTGGACTTCTGGCGCCACTTCTTCGCCTACTTCTAACGAGATCACACTGTCACTTCTTCCGTCATGGTCTTCTGGCGCCACGACTTTGCCCGGGTTTACTGACGTAACCACACTGTCACGCCTTGGGTCATGGTCGTCTGGCGCCACAACTTCGCCTAGTTCTACCAACACGGATGCACTCACCGGACTTGTCTCCAGCTGACCAAGATCATCTAGATCCTCTTCGTCTGCTAGCTCGCACATCAACATCATATCCCCATCGTCTCCTTCCTCGGCAATGAGCGTCCGCTGCTTCGATGCTTCCTCGCAGTTAGCCTTGAAGTGACTGAGGAGGCCACACTTATGACACCTCACTTTTCTGATGTCAAACTTCCTCCTCGATGATGCAGGCGCATCCTCGCCGTCCGAGTCAGCGAAGTTCTTTCTCGCCGAGCGCTGCTTCCCTTTCCCCTTATTCTTGGCGCTGCTCGTAGATCTGCCCTGCTTTTCTTTTGACAGGGAAATCCATTACGCCTTTGTCAGCATCAGGTGCTCACTCGCCTCCGCGTCGCCGAAACTGAGACGAATTCTCTCGTCGTGGGCCTTGAACCTTCCGACGAGATCCTCAACCGTGAGAAATTTCAGGTCGAGACATTGCTCGATCGACATGACGATCTGGATGTAGCGTGCCGGCGCGACGCGTGAAAATCGTCGGACGATTGCAACTTCTTCTAGGTTGAACCATAACTGCGTATGCCGTTGACGAGGGTCTTAAGACGGGCGGCAAACTAATCAACCGTCTCACTTTCATCCATCTTCACGCATTCGTAGCTTCTCATCAGAGACTGAAGGCGTGCTTCCTTGACACGGTCATGACCCTGGTGCAGGATCTTGATGGTCTCCCATGCCTCCTTCGTCGAGTTCTTTCCGACAAGGTGTTGTAGCACCACTACTAGGAAAAGGCCTACTAATGGCGCACCTAATTTGGCCATTAATGGCGCATTAGTGGTGCGCCATTAGTGCCACGCCATTAGTATATTTTACTAATGGCGCACCACAGGTGCGCCATTAGTATCTGGTATACTAATGGCGCACCTCAGATGCGCCATTAGTATATACAACAGTGCGCCATTAGTATGCCTCCCAGGGGGCCATGTATACCCACGTGCTTTGGCATACTAATGGCGCACAATAACAAGATGCGCTGTTAGTAACTTTGGCATACTAATGGCGCACTGTTTAATGATGCGCCATTAGTATCCTTTGGCATACTAATGGCGCACTGTGATGTGATGCGCCATTAGTATGAATATTAGTTTTTTTTATTTTTTTTATTTTCTGTTTTTTGCACAGGTTACAAAATGTATAATTGGACAAAATATAGACAGCACACATCAACAACAGATTCATCGAATACAATATAAGATTAGTCTCTGAATATAATTCATCATATTAGTCTCCGAATACAATTCATGATATTAGCGGGCGTATCTAGAAAAAGTCCTAAACTAAACCTATACTAAACTATCTAGTTCTTCATCTTCTGCTTCTTTCTTCCAGTTCATCAACCTGCAAAACAAGAAACAACAAACATGAAAAACTTGATCAAGGTTTAAATGTAGCATTCCCCTTAGCAAAATGCCTTTGCTGTAGGAGCTAGCACTTACGAGTTTGGCAACATTAGTCAAACCCCAATCAGATTAAGTTGATCAAAGAAACAGAAGAAGAGAGCCAACACTGCATAAATGGAGCCAATAACCCAAAAGACAGAAGTAGAGCCAGCAAAGTATAGATCAAAGCCAAACCCAAAGATCAACTCAAACTAGAACTAACTCCATGATTAGGGGATCCCTCAATTAAGCTTGGGTTAGTTTTCAGATGAAATCCAACAAACCCACTACTAATCAACTAGCCCAGAGGTAGGGTTTGAAGTAGGGATTGTCCTCAGGCAGCCTAGAAGAGCTAGGACTATTGCATCATTGGATCAAGTAGTGCAACATCTTTAAGTAACGATGAGAGCCTCAGGACACCATCATTGGCATGGCAAGATTAAGGAGCACCTGTTCTTATCAGTGAGAGTAGGGAGAAAGAAAGAAAGTGAAGAGACCAGTGCAGCATCTGTTCAAATCAGATTTAAGAGAGAGGGAATTGGCAAGGAAAGATATAGTCCATAACCTGCAAGAAGAAATAGGCCATTGATAGCACATTTACTAAACATCTGCTATAAGCAGAACACATACACCCACTTACACATGGGTACTATTCTGTATATAGGTACACAAGCACAACACATGCACCTGGTATAGATAGGAGTATAAGCATGCATCTAAATTATCTGAAACATATGAAATAGCTAATGCAAAGAAACATATGATAATAAAGAAAACAGAGCACAAATAAATAGGAATGATCCATCCATCCATCCCCTAACTAATGTATTGATCCATCCATCCATGACCTAACTAATGTTGTTGTATCTCTAGACTAAGTGCAGCAACACAAGGACTAAAACTACAAAGCAAATGTGTACGTAACTACTATACTCATCCATGGCAAATTGTACCAAACCATCCATACATAGCCAGATTGCAATGGAGTGGATTTAACACAAGACACAAAAAATTGATGAGCCAAATGATTTTTAGTACTACTAACTTGAAAGGAAGCTCACTGTTTCCATCTTCTATCTATCCATGATTTTATTTTTCTGAAGCAAGCATCAAAAAGCACAATGACAATCGAATTTCACACAAAAACTGAACCAATACTTGCTGTTATGTAGTGTCCATGACAATTGCAATTCATGTCCACTCCAGATCAGATTTGCAAGGGCTAGAAAGAGAGGTTGTAGCTCACCATGTATGGGCGTAGGAGGTGGATGCAGGGGAGGGGTGGAGGGTGTCCTGCAGAAGAAGCTTCGCCATTAGAGCAACCTGCACAAAACAGAGAAAGGGGAGATGAATAAATCATGGTGAGGAAAAGGGCCTTCCACATGATTAGATCGGGAAGAGAAACAACAACAAAAATACCAAAAACATCCCTTCCATGGCGTGCTGTACTAGGAGCAGCTCCTCTCTCTCCACTAGGGTTTGGGGCGCTGGGAGGCTCCATGGTGCCGCTGCGTGGTGGCGGACAAGGGAATCCATCTCCATGGTGGCGTCCCGCCCCACGGAGGTGCGCCCCTCCTGCCGTCGTCGTCGGCACGCCCATGGCGACCTGCAGAGAAGGAAGAGAAGATGAGGTGAGGTGAGGAGGAGATGGTGGGCGAAGAAGGAGGGGGAGGGGCTTACCAGTGCTGGATCCGGTCACCTATGGCCTCGCCGTGGCCTGCCATGGCGGATCCCGGCGAACAAAAGGGGATGCAAAACCCTAGCCAATGGGGGAGCCGCGGATCTGCATGGAGGTAAGCCAGATGCGGACCAAGGGGATCTCGCCGGCGTGCTGCGCGCGGCCGGAGCTCGCCGGAACCGGGCGGCGTGGGTGGCGACGGCGGCGAGGGAGAGATGGGTTCGGGGGGAAGAGAGGAGGCGACGAGGGTTTGGGTGGGTTCGAGCGAGAGAGAGAGTGTGTGTGTGTGTGTGTTGGTGCGTTGGGTCGGATGGATGGATGGATGTCCAAAATATCTTGTTGTTGCCCACTTACTAATGGAGCATCAACTCTAAATGCGCCATTAGTAATCCAGGTTACTAATGGCACATCAACTCTAAATGCGCCATTAGTAATCCAGGTTACTAATGGCGCATCTTCTGGTGGTGCGCCATTAGTAGTTTTGCAAAAAAAACATACTAATGGCGCACTGTTCCACAGTGCGCCATTACTAGTTTAAACTAGTAATGGCGCACGGTCGAACAGTGCGCCATTAGTACTTTTGCAAAAAAAAGGAATAAAAAATATAATTAAAAAAACAACATTAGTGGCGCACTTTCCGACAGGTTACTAGTTACAACTAGTAATGGCGCACTGTGTCTGGATGCGCCATTAGTATGTTTGGACAGGCGCACTAGTTCAAAAAAAAATTGATACTAATGGCGCACAGTAAATGGAAACTGTTAAAAGCCTCAAGATAAGTGTGAGTGCCGAGGATGGCTCTTCCGTAGGAAGACGGAGGTGGATCCTCGGTAGTGTATTGAAGTGGTGAGTAGTGGACTCGTGTGCGCAAAACCATTTCAAGTTGGAGTATCGTAGGATAGCCTAGCCAAGAGTCAAAGCTGGCTTGCTGCAATAACTCCACCAACCCTTCTTGATACTAAGCATGTATGTAGGATCTGATGTAAGTCTTGCTGAGTACCTTTGTACTCATGTTGCTATAATTTACATTTTTTACAGAAGACGCTGCAACCCCTTCTGATGGGTTCTATGTAGACGTTGACATCAACGAGTAGGCTAAAGACCCAGGTGGTGACCCTGAGCTTGTGAAGGACCACGTAGTATAGCTAGGCTTTCCAAGCCTCTTTTATTTTACTAGTTGTCTGTACTCAGACAAGTTACTTCCGCTGCTGGTTTGTATGACTGTATGACTTGTATGTTGGGTCGTGAGACCCGTACCTTTGTGTATGTTATGTATGGCCCTCTGAGCCTTAAATAAAGTACTTGTGTCGTAGAGTCATGTTGTGATGCTTCGTTGTATTTGCACATATCGAGCATATTGTGTGTTTGATTGAAATGCTTGGTATGTGTGGGATCTGACTATCTAGTTGTTTATCTTTAGTAGCCTCTCTTACCGGGAAATGTCTCCTAGTGTTACCGCTGAGCCATGGTAGCTTGCTACTGCTCTGGAACACTTAGGCTGGCCGGCATGTGTCCTTCTTCGTTCCTGTGTCTGTCCCTTCGGGGAAATGTCACGCTTTGAGTACCGGAGTCCTGCTAGCCCGCTACAGTCCGGTTTACCGGAGTCCTGCTAGCCCAGTGCTACAGCCCGGACCCATTTGCTGATGACCGACACGTTCGAAGCTGGGTCATGGATGCCTGTCCCTGTAAGTCTGTGCCACTTTGGGTTTACGACTAGTCATGTCAGCCCGGGCTCTTTATCATATGGATGCTAGCGACACTATCATATACGTGAGCCAAAATGCGCAAACGGTCCCGGGCAAAGGTAAGGCGACACCCGTGGGGATACCGTGCGTGAGGCCGCAAGGTGATATGAGGTGTTACCGGCTAGATCGATGTGACATCGAGTCGGGGTCCTGACAGCGTTGGCATCAGAGCCGGACTGCCTGTAGGTTCTCCAAGCCAAACTGGTCGATGTTGAGTCTAGAAATTCTTTAGTTATATGTAGGGGAATTGTTTGTGGGATGGAACGTAAGGCTCTTTTTACTTCTTTATCTTATGACATTCTGATCTGAGTCAGTCCATTCTTCTACCGGGGGATAAGGAATTAGGATCTGTTCTCTCTATCAGGATCACGTGTTACTAATCAGTAGTACCTTATAAGTTTGATGGATACAAGCTTAGTTCAGTTCTACTACCATATTATGTTGTTAGAATGGATTCAGAACTTTGATATGATGATGATGAGTGTGTATGTAATCCTTTGTCAAATGTCTCAAAATCCTTCTTGAGCATTTACAGCTGTTATGCTGCCGAAATTTCGCTAGAAATTCTAATGCCTTTGCATTATGATTGTGCTTTCAGATGGCCACTCGCGACCTCAATCAAGTGGTTCGCCTGACTCGATGCCTAGATGTACCCGGCCATACTGCCAAGTTGGTCAGGGTAATGACTGAGGCTGGATACCGCTGGTATCCTGAGTACACGGTCGAAGAGCAATTCCGAGACTTTAATCAAAGCCAGTATCTCTGCACTGTCAGGATATTTCCATCTTATCCTGGATCCACCGAGCCTCTTCACTGCTCCTATGGACTCGGGGTTACCATTGAGATGGCTGTGCAGGACGCCGCCTACTCTATGATGACCATTATGCGAGTCAGATCTGGTATATTTTGGGACTCTGATTTCCGGTATATGCCAGGATCACTTCCGGGAGCACAAGGGTATCTCCAGGCTATCTATGCTGACCCCACTCAGGAGGATTCACGGACTCGCACCACTGCTGAGATGCTCGAGGATAAGGACCGTGAAAATCGGGCCTTGAGGTTAGAGCTCTTCAATACCCGTGCTGACCACTGGGCCACTTTGACTCGGTTCGCACCGGCGGTGCAAGCTGGATTCTCAGATATGCGCAATCTCTATCCTGTGAGATCTGCTCTGCCAGACGTGATGGTTTGGCGTGATGTAGGAGGCATCACCCCACCTCGCGGTCCCCGCAGGCCACCGTCTGTTGGTCCAAGGCCTCATCCTAGCCCCTATGGTCCACAAGCTTCGTGAGATCGTCTGTTTCCGGATGATCATGTTGAGCTTCCAGGCTATGGAGGTGACTTCTACGAGGACTACTACGGATCGGTCTGAGTTAGTGGTAGTATCACTAGTTCGCACTAGCTGTGTCGTCTATCGTCCCGCGTGACTCGTGGGATATGACCTAGTTTGTACTCCTTCCGGAGGTGTAGAAAAATAATGTATAGGAGCTTGGAATGCCTCCGATGAGATGTAATCCTCTTTTCACCGTAATAGTACTTTGTTTGGTCTTGTACTAAACCCTGTATGGTGTGTATGACGATGGAATAAAGAAGCAGTTTCTGTATCTACCATGTCATACGGATGATCATCTTGCATTTCGAGTTATTCCTTACATTTTACCCTATGTCGGAATTTTATCATCCTGACTAAATCATTGTCTTGTTTACCTAGGATGGTCAACACGCGCGCTAACCCTGCTTCTCAAGAGCAGGCCGAAGGCAGTGAAGCCAGGGATGCAAATCTGCCTCATCCTCCTTCACTAGCCGAGGTTATGATGGAAGCTGAGAGAAACAAGCGGGAGACCAACCGTTTGTTGGAGCGTATTGAGCAGAACACAGCACACCCTCAGAGGACTAACGTGGTGTCACTCAGTGATTTCATCAAATTACATCCACCCACGTTCCACCACTCTGTCGAGCCTCTCGACGCTGATGACTGGCTTCGCAGTATCTCTCACAAACTGCGTTCCGCGCTGGTAGCGGAGGCTGACAAGGTCACCTTTGCTGCATATCATCTTGAAGGCCCCGCCAGTCTATGGTGGGAGAATTATGGAGCTATGCGCCCAGCGGGCCATGTCACTACTTGGGCTGAATTCAGCGAGGCTTTCCGTGAACATCACATTCCGGAGGGTCTCATGGACCGTAAACGTGAAGAATTTTGCAGTTTCACCCAAGGCCGGCTTTCTGTGGATGCTTACAGCAGGGAGTTTGGTAATCTCGCACGATATGCAACCGAGGAAGTGTCTACCGATGCCAAGAAGCAAGCAAGGTTCCGTAAGGGCCTTAGTCCTGAGCTTCGCCGCGACCTCCGTCTGCATGAGTGCACAACTTTTCAGAAACTTGTCAACAAAGCCATCAGTGCTGAAACTGGTCAGACTGACTATGACGCAACACGCAAGCATGGCCGTGATATGGGTTCCTCATCCGGTGCTGGTCCTCAGAAGCGCCGCGTGTGGGTACCCAACACCGCCCTGCCACCCAGGTTCACACCGAGGCCATCCTTCCAGGCGCCTCGCCCCGTTCAACAGTCTGCTCCAGCCAAGCCCTATGGGGGTCCAACTAACAATGCTCCTCCACGTATCAGTTCCGTGACTTGTTTCAAGTGTGGGGAATCTGGTCACTATATGCGTGAGTGTCCCCAGACCAACCCCAACCAGTCTGCTAAAGCTGTTGGCCGTGGCAAGCCGACAGGAAAAATATTCCACGCCAAGCCGGTCACCGCTTCACGTGGCCATGTCAACTGTATCTCTGCCGAAGAAGCTCAAGAGGATCCCAACGTCGTTCTCGGTATGCTTCTTGTCAATTGCCACCCGGCATCTGTTCTTTTCGATACAGGAGCCTCTCATTCTTTTATATCTGAAAATTATGCTCGTTTGCATAACGTCGCATTCGGTGATATGCCAACCTCTATGGTAATTCAAACTCCGGGATCCAAATGGCAAACTTCTAGAGTAAGCCATGGAAATGAAATCCAAGTCGACAGACTTGTTTTCCTCGCGTCTTTGATAGCCCTTAAATCTTCAGATATTAATATTATTTTGGGTATGGACTGGATGTCAGCTCATCAAGCCAAAATTGATTGCTTCTCTAGGACTGTTCAACTCACCCATCCTTCGGGGAAGATAGTCAATGTCTTGACCCGAATAGCCAAGCGACAATTATATTCTCTTAACGCCAGCCCTTTGCCAGACCTTGAGGACGTGCCGGTAGTCTGTGACTTCCCGGATGTCTTTCCAGAGGAATTGCCAGGTGTTCCACCTGACAGGGATGTTGAGTTCGTAATAGACCTCATTCCAGGAACCGTTCCGATTGCTAGAAGACCTTATAAGATGGCACCCTTAGAACTAGCCGAGCTTAAGAAACAACTCAATGAGTCCTTGAAAAAGGGTTTCATCCGACCTAGCTCCTCTCCGTGGGCTTGCCCCGTCCTATTCGTCAAGAAGAAGGATGGTACGGACCGGATGGTTGTAGATTACCGACCTGTCAATTTGGTCACAATCAAGAACAAATATCCACTTCCCAGGATCAACGACCTGTACGATCAGCTCGCTGGATCCTCAGTCTTCTCCAAGATGGATTTGAGGTTGGGCTACCATCAAATCAAAATTAGAAACGGGGACATTCCTAAAACGGCCTTTGTTACTCGTTATGGCCAATACGAGTACACCGTCATGTCCTTCGGTTTAACCAACGCTCCAGCCACCTTTTCTCGGTTAATGAACTCAATCTTCATGGAGTATTTGGATAAATTCGTCGTGGTTTACCTTGATGATATACTCATCTACTCCAAGAACGAGGAAGAACATGCCGAACATCTAAGGCTAGTGTTGCAGAAACTTCGAGAGCATCGCCTTTATGCCAAATTTTCTAAATGTGAATTCTGGTTGTCAGAAGTGACCTATCCGGGTCATGTAATATCTGGTAAAGGTATTGCTGTTAACCCTGAGCGAGTTCAAGCCGTCCTTAATTGGACTCCACCTGAATCGGTCAAGCAAGTTCGGAGCTTTCTGGGCTTAGCGAGCTATTGTCGTCGCTTTGTCGAGAACTTCTCCAAGGTTGCTAAACCTCTAACCGAACTCCTCAAGAAAGATAAGAAGTTCGAGTGGACTCCACAATGTGAGCACAGCTTTCAGGAACTGAAAAGACGCCTGACTTCTGCTCCCGTACTGGTACCGCCAGACTTCTCTAAGGACTTTGTTATCTACTGCGACGCCTCGCGACAAGGACTAGGTTGCATTCTCATGCAAGATCGACACGTAATTGCCTACGCTTCACGGCAATTGCACCCACATGAGGAGAATTATCCTACTCATGATCTAGAGCTTGCAACCGTAGTCTATGCGCTTAAGACCTGGCGACATTACCTCCTCGGTAATCGTTGCGAAATATTCACTGATCACCAAAGTCTGAAGTACATCTTCACCCAACCGGATTTGAATCTCAGGCAAAGACGTTGGGTCGAGTTGATCACAGATTTCGACTTAGGAATAACCTACACCCCAGGGAAAGCCAACGTCATGGCTGATGCGCTAAGTCGTAAATCTTATTGTAACAATCTGATGTTACAACAAAGTCAACCGCTTCTCCATGAGGAATTTCGGAAGCTTAACCTTCACATTGTTCCTCAAGGATTTCTTTCCACCTTGGTGGCGAAACCTACTCTTACGGATCAAATCATTGCTGCCCAGAAGCGAGATAAGGGAATAGCTAAGATCAAGGAGAACATTGCTAGCGGAGGTGCTAGTTGTTTCTCCACAAATGATCATGGTGTTGTGTACTTTGAGAACCGTCTAGTGGTTCCCAAGAACCAGCGTCTACGGCAGTTGATCCTTAAGGAGGCTCATGAATCTCCTCTCACCATTCATCCCGGTAGTACTAAGATGTATCAGGACCTACACCAGAGGTTCTGGTGGACTAGGATGAAGAGAGAAATTGCTCAGTATATTGCAAATTGCGACGTCTGTCGTCGTGTTAAAGCAGAGCACCAACGGCCTGCTGGCACCCTTCAACCCTTAGCTATTCCTGAATGGAAATGGGATAAAATTGGTATGGATTTCATTACCGGTTTTCCCAGGACCAAGAGAGGGAATAATGCTATCTTCGTCGTTGTCGATCGTCTTTCCAAAGTAGCCCATTTCTTACCTGTTCGTGAGAGTATAACCGCTAGTCAGCTGGCAGACTTATACATCTCCCGAATAGTGTCTCTCCATGGTGTTCCTTTGGAAATTAACTCGGATCGAGGAAGTCTCTTCACCTCTCGATTTTGGGAAAGTTTCCAAAATGCTATGGGAACCCGTCTCTCCTTCAGCACTGCCTTCCACCCTCAGTCGAGTGGTCAAGTGGAACGCGTCAACCAGATTCTAGAGGACATGCTTCGAGCCTCTGTTATCTCATTCGGGATGGACTGGGAGAAGTGCCTTCCATTTGCCGAATTCGCTTATAACAACAGCTATCAGTCTAGCTTGGGTAAAGCCCCTTTTGAAGTTCTCTATGGACGACGGTGTCGAACACCCCTTAACTGGTCAGAGACCGGGGAAAGACAATTCTTTGGCCCGGATATGATTCAGGAAGCAGAAGAACAAGTTCGCATCGTTCGTGAAAAGTTGAAAACAGCCCAATCTCGTCAAAAGAGTCAATATGACCGAAAAGATAAGGCTATGACTTTCGAGGTTGACGAGAAGGCTTATCTTCGGGTCACCCCTCTGAAGGGAACCCATCGTTTCGGTATCAAAGGCAAATTGGCTCCTTGTTACATTGGACCTTTTCGCATTCTCTCCAAACGAGGGGAAGTTGCCTACCAGTTGGAACTACCTCCGCACCTCTCCAGGGTCCACGATGTCTTCCACGTTTCTCAACTCAGGCGTTGCTTCTCGGATCCTATCCGTGAAGTGGACCACGAAACGCTTGATCTCCAGGATAATCTTACATATCGAGAGTACCCCATTCGTATCCTCGATCAGGCCGAGCGTACCACTCGACGCCAGAACATCAAGTTCCTCAAAGTACAATGGTCGCACCATTCTGAGGATGAAGCAACTTGGGAAAGGGAGGATCGTCTTCGACTCGAGTACCCCGCCTTCTTTCCGGAGGAACCCAAATCTCGGGACGAGATTCTTTTGAGTGGGGGTGAGTTGTCACACCCTAGCTAGTCATGCATTAGAGTGTGTGCATCATGTTTAAAATTCCATTTAACTTGAAATGGGGATCTGTGAAACCCTCCGAATCATTTCTGAAAATGACCCAAATAAAAATTTCTCCAAAAGGGTCCAAGAAAATGCTCATGTTGATCTCTGAAAATATTGGACAGAGATAAAAATCAAACCAATATTTTTAGTGGCTCATGGACATTTATTTTGGGCATTTGGAATTAATGCATAAATATTTGCTTTGGAAATATATTTCTATATATATTAATATATGTCCAAATATTATGCCAATTATAAAGGAGCTTTGGAATAATATATCTAGCCCCTGAAAAATTTGGCATAAGTTAAATAAATGATTTAATATATTATTTAAATCAAAACAAATGTCAGAAATTAGAAAACAGAAAAAAATAAAAGGGAGAAGCTTACCTGGGCTCCTCCACTGTGTAGCCCATCCAGCTGGCCGGCCCAGCCAGCAGGCGGCCCAGCCCGCCTCCCTCCTCTGTCGTCTTCGTCCCGACAGAGGGAGGGGAGTGTGGCCGGCGCGCGCGCGCGCTACCGCGCCACGCCACCTCTCTCCCTGCCTGCCTGCCCTCCCCTCCTCGCCTCGATGCCCTGGACGACGCCACGCCTCCCCCCTGCTCTCTCTCACTCTCCCCCGGCTCTCCCCTCCTCTCCCTCGCTCTCTCTCTCACATGGCCGAACACCACCGTCGCCGCCGTTCGCCTTAGCAGCCGTCTCCGGCCACCCCTCGCTCCCCCGACTAGCTCAGAAGCTCC
>NC_041393.1:619839111-619851036 GCF_002162155.2 Triticum dicoccoides | reverse complement strand
CTTCGACGCCCACTGCAACCGCGGTGAGCCCCCGAGTCGTTTCCCCCTTCTTCCCGGGTCTCTTTCGACCTCTAGGCCTTAGCCCCACCTTGGCCGAGAGCTCCACGCCGCCGGCGATGTCGCCGTCGTGGCCACGGTCACCGTAGCGCCCAACCGAGCACACTATCGTGCTCCACGCCTCACTAGGAGCACGCAGCACGCACCAACGCCTCCCCAAACACCCTGCAACGCTGACTCCGACCACACCCGAACTCCGGCCGCCGCTCACGAGCTCGCCGTCGACGGTACCGGCCACCCCAGGCTCGGCCACCACCACCGTTCGACGCGCGGGAGCAAGAGCTCTCCAACGAGCCCAAGAACGGCCTCGCCCGTGCCCTGTAGCGCGATCCCGCATCGCGCCGCCGTCTCGGGCCTCGCCGGCATCACGTCGCCGGTGGGTTTGACCCACCTTGACCACGGCAGGACCCCCCTGAGTCCCTGACAGGTGGGCCCAGCCCTGTAGCTAATTAAGATTAGCGCTAACCACTGTTAGTTAACCCCCTGACACTGACCAGTGGGCCCCAGCGCCACTAATTAGTAATTAGGATTAATTTAACCCTGTTTAACCCCCCTGTCACTGACGTGTGGGCCCCACACGTCAGGTTTGACCTCAGCCAACCGCAGTTGACCACTGACGTCATGATGACGTCATGCTGGCGCAATAACTATAATATCTGGATTTAATTTAAATCAGGAAATTCCAGAATATTATTTAAACTTCAAAAATTCATAACTTTTATTCTGTAACTCCAAATTGGACAAATTATATATGAAAAATGATCAGAAAAATCCAATCTATCCATCTGTACTATTTTCATGCATGATCAAACAAGTTAAATTGATGTTTTAAGCAGAACAAGGAAAAGCACTTTAAAAGGCCATGTTTGAGTTTGAAATTTGAATCTTTGATTCAAATTTGTTCAAACCCTTCTGGTTTTAGTTGCATTAGCCCAACACACTCATGTTGCCATGTTTCATGCATGCATCATACTGTTGCACATTGTTTGGTGATGGTTGTGTATCGGTGTCCTTTGCGACAGGTTCTGCCTCCGAGGAGTACCGTGATTACCCTAACGAAGAACCGTATCAGTGCATCGAACCATCAGGCAAGCAACCAACCATTTGATCATATCGATACAATCCCATGTTCTCGCTCCTGCTCTCTTTTACTGCATTAAGACAACGCGTTTCAAACTGCTGTGTGCTACGGTAGTTGAACCCATTTCCTCTGCATGACCTGTCATTGCCACAGTAACTAGATGAAACCCACTAGCATGTGTAGGAGTTGTTTGAGCCATATGTATGTGTTGTTCCTACCTTGCTATGCCTGCTATGCTTAGAGTCGTGTCAGGTCTGGTTCATCTGGGTGATGGGCTAGAGTGAAATGTTTATGTCCGTAATGAGAGTGGTGTGGTGAACACGATTTGGTAAAGGTATCGATGAGAGGCCATGTAGGAGTACATGGTGGGTTGTTTCATTGAAGCCGACCTTAAGCACTGAGATCTGTATGCGTGATTTAAGATACAGCTACTACCATGCATTGGGCCCTGAAATATGACCCCGCTCGACTTCTTATTCACCCTAGCTCTCTGTCCAGGAGTTGCAAGTAGTTTCTGGTGTTTGTAGCCTACTGGAGGCCGTGGACAGCGCTGACCGTAGGGGTGGGCTGTGATGCGGTAGGTACGTGGCACGGTGTACCGAATACCCGTTAGGTATCTCGGGAACCCTGTTCACATCGTTCGGGGCCGTATGGGAAACCTCGGCCGGACTCCCTGCGGATGGAACCTGAATAGGCGATAAACCTGGACTAGAGGCTTAAGTGTTTAGGTAGGTCGTGGTCTACACCCACATCGGCTTTCGCTTGAAGTCTGCCGAGCACATGTCGTGTGCAGACGCTAAGTGGTGGAAACATGTATGAAGAAGTACACCCCTGCAGGGTTATCATAATCTATTCGAATAGCCGCGTCCGCGGTAAAGGACTACTTGGTTGCCTATACAGTTCATAGACAAGTAAATGGAAACTGTTAAAAGCCTCAAGATAAGTGTGAGTGCCGAGGATGGCTCTTCCGTAGGAAGACGGAGGTGGATCCTCGGTAGTGTATTGAAGTGGTGAGTAGTGGACTCGTGTGCGCAAAACCATTTCAAGTTGGAGTATCGTAGGATAGCCTAGCCAAGAGTCAAAGCTGGCTTGCTGCAATAACTCCACCAACCCTTCTTGATACTAAGCATGTATGTAGGATCTGATGTAAGTCTTGCTGAGTACCTTTGTACTCATGTTGCTATAATTTACATTTTTTACAGAAGACGCTGCAACCCCTTCTGATGGGTTCTATGTAGACGTTGACATCAACGAGTAGGCTAAAGACCCAGGTGGTGACCCTGAGCTTGTGAAGAACCACGTAGTATAGCTAGGCTTTCCAAGCCTCTTTTATTTTACTAGTTGTCTGTACTCAGACAAGTTACTTCCGCTGCTGGTTTGTATGACTGTATGACTTGTATGTTGGGTCGTGAGACCCGTACCTTTGTGTATGTTATGTATGGCCCTCTGAGCCTTAAATAAAGTACTTGTGTCGTAGAGTCATGTTGTGATGCTTCGTTGTATTTGCACATATCGAGCATATTGTGTGTTTGATTGAAATGCTTGGTATGTGTGGGATCTGACTATCTAGTTGTTTATCTTTAGTAGCCTCTCTTACCGGGAAATGTCTCCTAGTGTTACCGCTGAGCCATGGTAGCTTGCTACTGCTCTGGAACACTTAGGCTGGCCGGCATGTGTCCTTCTTCGTTCCTGTGTCTGTCCCTTCGGGGAAATGTCACGCTTTGAGTACCGGAGTCCTGCTAGCCCGCTACAGCCCGGTTTACCGGAGTCCTGCTAGCCCAGTGCTACAGCCCGGACCCATTTGCTGATGATCGACACGTTCGAAGCTGGGTCATGGATGCCTGTCCCTGTAAGTCTGTGCCACTTTGGGTTTACGACTAGTCATGTCAGCCCGGGCTCTTTATCATATGGATGCTAGCGACACTATCATATACGTGAGCCAAAATGTGCAAACGGTCCCGGGCAAAGGTAAGGCGACACCCGTGGGGATACCGTGCGTGAGGCCGCAAGGTGATATGAGGTGTTACCGGCTAGATCGATGTGACATCGAGTCGGGGTCCTGACACGCACCCTGGGCCAGGTGCGCCATTAGTAGTTTCAGCTCTAATGGCGTATCAGAAGGTGGCGTATCAGAAGGTGGCGCACCGCTTGTCTGGTGCACCATTAGTGTCAATCCCATCTATAGCCCTTTTTCTAGTAGTGCACATCCTTCGGCATGGCGGAGTAGATCACCGTTAACGCCTGACGATCCTTCCAGTACTTCACCGCGCCCTTTGCGTACTCGGCGCCGCCGGGGTCGACGGCTTCCCAGTACTCAGCTCCCTCCATCGTGACCTCCATGTTCATCGCCCATAGTGCGTAGCCCTCTCGATCCAGAAGGGGAATTGCGACACGCTCACCATCGGCATCGGTGCTCCCGCTCCAGCCGTCACGATCTCCTTACCTGTGTTCGACATGATCCTTCGAGTGCTTTCCGAAGATCACGACCGACAAACCAAGCTCTGAATACCAATTGTTGGCCATAGGCCCGCGTCGGGCGTCGCTCCGGACGAGTACTTTCCATCGGTGCATGTAGGTATGCAGCAGTAGCTAGCGCGGCCGATTGGTTTCCTCTGGAGAAAGACACGCGCACAACACATACAGCCTAGTTGCACGTACGATCCTAAGCAACCACGCATACAGCTAGATCGATTATAGCAACGGTGGCTAGCTAGCTTGCACTAGCTAGTTTCGTCGAGAAGACAATACACGGACACACGAGTTGGTCGCAACAGGAGCGTGTCGCTCCTGGGAATCGTATTACTTTGATCTGGGTTCGGTACAGAGATTACATGGTATATGCAAGTATATATAGCAGCTAACCTGGCTACTACTAATCCTATACCTACACGGGATTTGTTCCATGCCCGAGCCGGACTGGACTCTGGTTAATTCCAACAAGCTACTTAAGTTGTCATTCTGTTTTGCTTTGGATCGGGGTGAGCAGAAGAGAAAAAAAGCGCCGGCGTGTTGCCGAGCCGGTGGGTATGTGCCCAGGTTGAGTATAGTAAGGTCGTCTGTGCGGCCGAGGCGCCATTCGTGCGGCGGGGCGTTCGTGCGCCGGAAATATTTGTCTACCCATTCTTCCACCTACGTCTGTGCGAGTTTGAGAGCGAGGTAGTCCGGGGTTTGTCCCAACAAGTGGTATACAGAGCTTCGGTTCGGGCGATCACCGGCGACCATTGTCGTGGTTCTAAGTCTGACAGTAGTGTAGCGGGGTAGGAATGGAGAGGCAAGATCCTAGCTATGGAGTTGTTGTATATGGAAGAGATTTACGAGTTCAGACCCTTCTCAGAAGAAGTAACAGCCCTACGTCTCGGAGCCCAGAGGCGGTCGACTGGATTATGCGTGTATGAGTTACAGGGGTGCGAACCCCTTACACTGAGAGGGGTGGTGGCTTATATAGAGTTCGCCAGACCCCTCCGGCCCTCAGTTATGTAGGGTTTAAGGTACATTAAGATCGGGCGTTACTGGTAACGCCACAAATAAGTGCTATGATGACCATAAAGGCTACTTAATAACCGACAGACTGTGTGTAGAGCGACTTTAGATCTCCTGGCAGTCGAGTGGTTGGCTTCATGGTCGAGTGTCTTCGAGTCCGTCGAATGGAACACTTCTGAGTCGATTGAAAGGTGGTTTCTTCTAGAGATGTCCTTGGAGAGGGTAGTGTGGAGAGGTCCATGACCCTACCCTAGGTACATAGCTTCATCATTAGCCCCCGAATGGATCGAGGTTTGAGTGGGGAAAGAGTTGAGAATTCTTCCGACCCATTTTTCGTGCTATGAGCGAATCTTGTTCTGGATCCATGAACTTAAGCAACGACACCAACTTCTTTTTCGGTCGCCTTGATCCATTCTTGATTTCAGTCGAGTGAATTTCTTCACTTGAAAAGTTCCGAGTGGCGGTGTGGAGGAGATCTTCCGTCTGACAAGTTGTTCTGCTGCTTGAGGATTTTGCGGGATTCAAATTTTGGGAAGCGCGCGGGGCGGAGGAGGCCGCAGTAATCAGACAGGATAGGGCGGAGACGCCTCGATCTCCGTGCCACCTTTTTCGCCACGTATCGCGCGCGCGACTATTGCGGGATTTGATAGGATCGTCAGGGCCTACAGGTCAGTCACTCGGAAGCAACTCCATTTAAGCCTCTGGCCCAGGGCTTTTGAACAGTGCGCCTTCATTTTCCCCCTTTCTTCTCGAATTCCTCCGCCACCTCTGCTCTCGTCTCAGTGTCGTCGGTCCGTTCGAGCTTCGTCGGCGGCGATGGTGAAGGAGAAGACGGCGGCCCTGGAGCGCGCGAAGAAGGCGACGGCGCAGGCGAAGGCGAAGAAGTCCGGCCCGGGCGGTTCTTCCTCGAGGTCTTCCTTGCCGCATGGATGGATCCAGGGCAACTGGATGCCCTCGGCGATTCGTCAGGAAGATATTGACGACCTGGTCGAGGGGGCACTCATTCCCCACGGATCTGCGCGCCTCTCGGGGAACGAGATCGAGCCGCAGCCTCTCGAGGGTGAGTGTGTCCTTATCGCCTCTCACGTAGACCGTGGATTCTCCCTGCCCCCTCATCCTTTTTTCCGGAATTTCTTGAACTTTTTCGGAGCGCAACTCCATCACTTTACTCCAAATTCCATCGTGTACCTTGCTGCCTTCATGTCTTTGTGCGAGAATTTCTTGGGTTGCCGTCCTCATTGGGGCCTCTTCAAGCACATCTTCACTTGTCGTTCTTAGTCGGTTAAGAAAGCCAAGTCGAGTGACGATAAGACGCAAGTAATTCAGATGTGCGGGGGTCTTGGGATCCAGATGAGAAGCAAAAGTTCTTTTCCAACTATGAATCTTCCTGACTCGGTCCGCAGGTGGCAGTCGACCTGGTTCTACTGCAGAGACCAGCCGACCCCAGGACAGGCGACGGGTCTTCCCCCTTTCTCCCTGAACCGAGCATAAAAACCATCCTCTCTGAAAGTGACGCCGGAAGAGAAGTCACAAGTCAAAGTGTTGGTTAGTCGAGTGGTTCAGCTTGTCCGCGATGGGGTGACTGGTATGGATTTGCTAGAGGTCTTGCTCCGAAGACGTATCCAACCGGTCCAAGCTCGTGACCATCCGATGTGGTTGTATTTGGGTCTCGATGACACCACTCGGATTCACCCGGAGGAGGTCGACGAGGCTACGTTGGAGGGGTGGTTGTCGAGTATCACAGGGAACAAAGACAGCCCCCGAGGAGCCAGGAGGATTCCTCCACTCGACCAATCATATGAAGTAGATCAGGTCCAATTCTGCATCTCTGTTTGTGGTCTTGCTTTCTTCATTCTGTTTGCTTAAACTCAATCGACTGACTTTTGTCTTGTTTGTTATCTTCTAGACCATTACTGACATGTACTCGATGCCCAACGGGGCGCAAGAACAGACCGAGGAGGAGGAGGCGAGCAGAGGTGAGAGTGGGGAGGAGTGGCAATCTGATGGTGAGGGGGAAGAGGATGACGACGGCTCCAGTGAAGAAGAGGAGGAGGAAGTTGATCCTCCTCGCACGGAAAGGCGATCCAAGCTTACCCACGACCCCGCGAGCGAGCGTGGCAAGGCGGCCGCGCCTGTTGGGCAATCGTCAAAGCATCCTCGGACGGCTTCGCCGCCCGACCGAAAAAGCGCCGAAGCATCCGCGGGCGGTGTCATCAAAGCCGCAGAAGGCCTTGCCCAAGATGAGAATGACCATTCCTACCATTTCCGGGTAATAGCAGAACTTGTGTTTTCTCGTTTAGCATGGACAACCTCTTGGTCGACTCATTGAATAACCGACTGGTTTCTGAAATCTGCAGTGCTGCTATCTCCGAGACCTCCGCCAGGAACGAAGACCAGGAAATGGAAGACGCTGTCACTTCCAACCTTGGTACGATTTCTATAGTTTCACTTTTGGTCGATTGGATTTTCGTTTTTAACTTTGGATTTTTCCTGTAGCTCCTCCTCATGTCATTGATCTCCCTAATGATGACGACGAGGTGCCACTGAGGGCGAGGAGGAATAAAAAGGCGCCGGCTGGCAAGACCACTCAGATTGCATCAGTGCCTGAGACATCGGTTCAAGAGGGTGGCGATGTCACTCGGCATTCCGTGTCCTTCGCTGTGCCGCTGACGAGTGTCCGGCCTTCGTCGTCGACTGCTGACCTGCCCTCCCTATTCGCCACACACCACGTACCAGAGGACCAAGTGGGTGCTGCTAAGGAGGCTATACGCCAGGCGGGGATCATGATGGAGTAGGTGAAGGTGATCCGGGAAGCCAGCCAAGCGGCCTATGATGCTAGCTCAGCCCTTCAGAGCAACGTCCGGGTTAGTTGGTCACCGCTTGTTCTGTTAGGATATGCTATCTGAAGACTTTCTTTCCGAAGATCTTTGTATCTGTACACCCACTGGATGTGTCAACTGAATTTTCTGATCGGTGGGAGCACGCTGAGTGCACCCACTGGGTGTAGTCCCCGAGACTATGGTGGACTGCTGTGTCAGGACCCCGACTCAATGCCACATCGATCTAGCATGTAACACCTCATATCACTTTGCGGCCTCACGCACGGTATTCCCACGGGTGTCGCCTTACCTTTGCCCGGGACCGTTTGCGCCTTTTGGCACACGTATATGACAGTGTCGCTAGCATCCATATGATAAGGAGCCCGGGCTGACATGGCTAGTCGTAAACCCAAAGCGGCACAGACTTACAGGGACAGGCATCCATGACCCAGCATCGAACGTGTCGGTCATCAGCGAGTGAATCCAGGCTGTAGCACTGGGCTAGCAGGACTCCGGTGAACCGGGCTGTAGCGGGCTAACAGGACTCCGGTATTCACCACGTGACATTTCCCCGAAGGGACAGACACAGGAACGAAGAAGGACACATGCCGGCCAGCCTAAGTGTTCCGGAGCAGTAGCAAGCTACCATGGCTCGGTGGAAACACTAGGAGACATTTCCCCGTAAGAGAGGCTACTAAAGATAAACAACTAGATGGTCAGATCCCACACATACCAAGCATTTCAATAACATACACACAATATGCTCGATATGTGCAAATACAACATGGCATCACAACATGACTCTATGACTCAAGTAATCTATTCAATAGGCTCCGAGGAGCGAGATATTACAAACATGGGTCTCATGACCCAACATTCAGAGCATACAAATCAAGCACAAGCGGAAGCTATCATGTCTGAGTACAGACATCTATAAATGAAAAAGGCTGAGAAGCCTGACTATCTACCAGATCCTGCCGAGGGCACAAGATCGTAGCTGAGGTATCAAGCTAAACGTCGAAGACCACGCGGAAATACTAGTGAGACTGAAGTCTCTCTGCAAAAACATAAAATAGGCAAACGTGAGTACAAATGTACCCAGCAAGACTTACATCAGAACTATCTACATATGCATCATTATCAACAAAGGGATGGTGGGGTTTAACTACAGCAAGCCAGCTTTGACTCGGTGGCTATCCTGAACTACGACTGCGAGTAACTTTTTTGAGGTGGCGCACACGAGTCCACATATTCACCATATCAATACACCACTATGGATCCGCTCCCGTCTCCCTACGAGAACGCCATCCATAGCACTCACGCTTATCTTGCGTATTTTAGAGTATCCACTTTCACTTGTCTATGAACTGATATAAGCAACCCAGAAGTCCTTTTCCGCGGACACGGCTATTCGAATAGATGATGTTAACCCTGCAGGGGTGTACTCCTTCACACACGCTCTCACCACTTACCGCCGTTTACACGACATGTACTCGGCAACCTTCAAGCGGAAGCCCAACGTGGGTGTCGGCCACGACCTACCTAATCACTCAAGTCTCTAGTCCAGGTTTATCGCCTATTCGGGTTCCATCCATGAGGAGATCCGGCCGGAGTTTCGCTCACAGCCCCAAACGATGTGAACAGGGTTCCCGAGACACCAAACGGGCGCCCGGTACACCGTGCCACGTGCCTACCGCATCACAGCCCACCCCTACGGTCAGCGCTGCCCACGGCCTCCAGCATACTACAAACACCAGAAACTACTTACAACTCCTGGACAGAGGACAAGGGTGATCAAGAAGCCGAGAGGGTCCATTGGTTTCGGGCCCAATGCGTGGTAGTAGCTGAATCATGGATCACAAACACAGAACTCAGTTCCTGAGGACGGCTGCAATGAGACAACCCACCATGTACTCCTACATGGCCTCTCACCGCTACCTTTACCAAATCGTGTTCACACACTTAGCTCACACACAGTAGGACAGGTTCACACGCCTCTGATTCATCCCCAATGAATCAGATCTGACTCAACTCTAAGCAATAGCAGGCATGACAAACAAACATGAATGAGTAGGCACATCAGGGCTCAAACAACTCCTACTCATGCTAGTGGGTTTCATCTATTTACTGTGGCAATGACAGGTCATGCAAAGGACAAAGGGGTTCAGCTACCGCAGCAAGTAACAGATGAATCGGTGTTGTCCTAATGCAGTAAAAGAGAGCAGGAGCGAGAGAGTAGGATTGTATCGGAATGAACAAGGGGGTTTTGCTTGCCTGGCACTTTTGAAGATAACATTGAGTCTTCATCAGTGTCAACGATCACATCATCGGTATCACGTCTATCGAGAGGGGACAAATACCGGCAACACAGAAAGAAACACAATCAATGCAATGCACAATATGATGCATGATCATGACATGGCAAAATGAATGTGTTTTGGGCTAATGCATCTAGCAACAAGTTAAATGGGGTTGGTTTGAATACAAGATTCAAATTTAAACTCCATATGTGATTATTTAAATGCCCTTTATATGATTTGTGCTAAACAGCAGCTATAAGTTGTTCTAACATGCATGAAAATGGTACAGATGGATTCCTTGAATTTTTCTGATAACTTTTCATATATAAATTATTTAATTTGGAGGTACGGTTAATTTTCTATGATTTTTAGAAGTTTATATAATTTTCTGGATTTTCTGAATTATTTTAGAAAATGATTATCTGCGTCATCATTGCGTCATGCTGACCTCAGCAGGTCAACAGACCGGGTCCAGGTCAAACCTAACACTGGGACCCACATGTCAGTGTGATTAGCTTAACTAAAATTAATTAAACTAATCCTAATAGTTAACAGGGCTGGGCCCCACCTGTCATTGACTCAGGAGGGTCAACCGGGGCCCACCCGTGGTCAAAGTCAAAGTCGGCTGCCGGCGTTTAGCCGCCGGCGAGCCCGACGCGGCGGCGAGAGTGGTTTTGGCCACTCCGGCGACCAAATGGGCCGCGGAGGGCATCTAGGAGGAGCTGGGGACGAGCCGAAGCTCTTGGTGGAGTCAGTTGCGCTCGGGGCGGCCGGAATCGGTGCCGGCGGCGAGCGAGGCGGCGGCCGGAGCTTCGGGTTCGAGCGGGGCGAGGCCACAGAGGACGGGAGGGATGGTTAAGGGGCTCGCCGAGCTCCTGAGGATGCTAGGAGCACGGTGCCGTGCTTGGTTTCGAGCCTTGCTGTCTGCAGTGACGGCGGCGACATCGCCGGCGGAGCCGAGCTCGCGGCTCCGGTGGGATCGGGGCTACAGGGCACAATCGAAGGGGGGAAGAGGGAGGGGAGGCGTAGGAGCTCACAGCGAGTCCGCAGGGGTGGTCAGTGGGCTCGAGGAGGGGCTGGTGACGACGGGAGGTCACCGGCGATCTCGGTGGCCCGAGGAGGAAGAAGGCGTCGGGGACGGCGCTCCGAGGCTTCCGGCGTCACATGGGTTGGTGGAGACGAAGAAGAAGGCGCGGCGGTTCTTCTGGAGGCATCGGCGAGGCGAGGGGTGGCCGGTGGCCGCGGCGAACGGCGTCAGTGGCGACGGCTGCGCTCGGCACGAGAGGGAGAGAGGAACGGAGGGGGGGAAGAGCTCGGGAGAGAGTGAGGGGGTCCAGGGGGGTCGGGGCGGCGCCGAGGAGATGACGCGCGGCGTCGCGGTGCCCAGGCGATGCAGACGAGCAGGGTGGTGGCGTGGCGAGCTCGGGCGCGCGCGCCGTGTCCCTCCTCTGCCTACTGGCACGAGGAGGAAGGCGACAGGGAAGGGAGGCGGCGGTGGGCTGGGCCAGCGGGAGGAGCTGGCCAGCTGGGCCGGCTACAGGTAAGTGGCCCAGGTAATTCCCTTCTCTCTCTGTCTTTTCTAATTAATTCAGTTTTCTATTTTGCAGGTTTGTTTTGAATTTGGTTTTGAAACCAATTCAATTTATTTTGCTTCTGACAATATTTTTAGGAGCTAAAAGAATTAAAACAATGCTCCACAAAATATTTCAGAATTATTGGGCCTATATTTATTAAATAGTAGATATAAATCCAATTCAAATAATTATTGATTTAATTCAAATGCCCAAATTAAATGTTTCTGAGACACCAAAAATATTGGTTTGGATTTTGCCTCTTGCCAATATTTCCAGAGGATAACAGGAACATTTTCTTGGACTTATTTGAAGCAATTTTTATCTTGATCATTTTTTTTAAAGGATTCTGAGGCTTTTGAAAATTCCCCAATTCAAATTTTCATTTGAATTTAAACATGATGCACACACCAGACAGCACCAGAAGCTAGGGATGTGACAACTCACCCCCACTAAACAAGAATCTCGTCTCGAGATTCAAGCGTAGGGTAAGGTGGAGGGGAAACGCAACTAGTATAATGTTCACGATCCAGGGTGCACTTCAAATGAACGTTGATTTGAACACCATCTTTGTCTTGTCGTCTTGCTCTGAGAAATCCTGTCAACATGACAGGGGG
>NC_041393.1:619834532-619838624 GCF_002162155.2 Triticum dicoccoides | reverse complement strand
AAGGAGACTCTAGAAGGGTCGATCTCCTCGAAGATCGAACAACTCAAGATTAACTTACGGAATGAGACATAGAACCATCTTTCGGGTTGAGACACGAGATACACATCAATAGGGGTGGAAGAAACGGATGACGAAGGTTCACTAGGTAGACAACAATTTCATACCTAAGAAGGTGGTAAACGATTGTCAACGTAGCGAGGAGTTGAGTTGCCATGATACCATAACGATACACCTTAGGGAAGGTGACTCGTAGAGATATCCCCTTAAGTGGAAAAAAGAATTACTTTTGATTCAGAGATCATTGAAACTCTTTAAACCAGCCTAAGGCAATTCTCGAGCGATCGTTTGGAGGGGGTCGGTAGAATGGCATACTCGGACTTGGATGATGTGGATTACCTTGTTGAAGACAACGTAATAGATGAATTTTGCTTATCACCGGAAATGGAAGAGACCCATGGTAGAATGGCACATTGGCGGTGCAAGCTGGGAACAAAATGCAAATGCTGGGAATGATTCTGGTAACTGGGGAAGAACCCAACAATAGAGAGTGAATTCACTGTTGGAGTGGTTATAGCATAACCGAGGAAATCTGGGGCAATCCCAGCTAGTGCCGATGATAAGACGTAGCGCTTGTGCGTGCTCTCAAGAACTTGAGCATTTCCACAATCATCAAGGTTTTATCAGCAACCGCGTCAAGGGTGCTGACAACACAACATACTACCATGATGAATAGCGATGGACGATGCAGATGCGAAGGAGGATAACACTTTCTCATATTTCACCTTCGCGAGGCCAAGCAAATAAAATCTGGATGATCGACCGAGAGACATTTAGCACTCCGCTTCTAATGTTCTCCTTGATGTGCTAGTATAACCCATTCATAGATATGGTTTGATATCTAAAACATCAAGTAAAAGGTCGGACTTCGGGAACACAAAAATCCATAGGGGCAACTAGGGAGTAAATCCTACGAAATCCCTATGGGGGGTGTGGCCAACTTCCTCAAACAAGATACTATAATAATAGGTCTACCGGATGGGTGTGTTGGCCACGACATCCACCTTACCGGTTATCGAGAGACCAATATTATAGTTCTTAGGGAAATGTTCCAACCATCATATCTGCCTGAGATTCAGCTCTGGTTGGTGTTAGGATATTCCAGGCTCATCGAGTCTTAGGAAGAAAAATGAAAGTTTGCAACACAAATCGACGAGATGACGTTGCGGGATTCTCGGGAGATGAACTACGATAGCAAGCTCCAAAACATGAGCTGGTTCTGCTACAA
The DNA here is from genome assembly GCF_002162155.2 of Triticum dicoccoides. Classification (NCBI taxonomy): domain Eukaryota; kingdom Viridiplantae; phylum Streptophyta; class Magnoliopsida; order Poales; family Poaceae; genus Triticum; species Triticum dicoccoides. Next base: position 619,837,339 of record NC_041393.1, on the reverse strand, counting down.
ACATGTGAACACGTTGTCCCAGACAAGCATGACCACGTGGTAGTCTTATAATAAAACACTACCGAGTTCAGGAGGGGGAACCATCAACGAGGGTATCGAAGTTCTTTCATAAGTCCGGATTAGCTCTTATGAAGGAACTCCTTCTCCTTGAAAAAATCAATCAGTGGCTTGGTGTGCTAGGGATACATATAGATTGAAGGTTGCAAGTCTTCAAACCACAGCATTCTTCGCACGTGTGCATGACTGATTTGGAATGATTCCAAAGAAAGCAACATTGACTTTCTCGAATCCACGGCGGCAACTTGCATCAGATGCACATGAATTAAAGGAAGTCACTACCTTCATCCAAACATATGCTTCATGAGCTAGCATGAACAAATGCTTTCAAAAGTTTCCAACACTAGCTTAATGTTCAGCAAAATTATGGAGAAGACAAGGATGTTGTCAATGGGCACAACAACAATTCATCTGGGTTTCCTTTTAAAAGGAATTCCATAGTTAAGTGAACAAGTGATAGCATTGGTCAGACCCAAAAGATATAATGGTGTATGCTCGAGGGATCAACCACGAATAAAACAACATTACGAGCATCGTTGGTACTGATTTTGATTTGACGATAGCCCACACTCAAATCAAAGGATTGATAAGACAATAGGTCCAGCAACTGATCACAAGGACCAATCGATGAAGATATCATCTTTCTTCAACACACACTGCACAAGAATATCCCTTTGGAACGAACTAAGTCAGGCAAGCTTTTATCTTCCAACCCTCCAAGTTGTCGTTTAGCTTAACCAACTAGCTCAGGGATATCTAACACCGATTCTTGGAGAGAAGGTGGTTCACAAGAAACCAACTTGATCACGAACTCATCATAGCGGTCAGGTGACAACCCGGTAACACCTCCAAGAAGATATTTGGAAAGTCACGAACCACCGGTATGTTACTAAGCTCGAGAACAATCTTGCTTTTGAGGGCAAGACGATATGATCAAATGAGTGAGGACTTGACAGGATCCTAACTCATCAATCGAAGGGTGCACCGAAATAAGGACTAGGTAGCACGATCAGTCTTAGAAGGATGATTCGAAAACCAACATACCAAGAAAGAAATTATTATCCTTTAACTACCAAGCAACAGAGTTGCTAGCAGTATTGATTTCACACATCACAATTCATTTGTCGGTATTCCGGTTGCATCAACACGAGGGCCGAGGAATGAACAGTGATGGCAAGAAGTATCACTGTACCAAGAGTTCATGGGATGGTGTGCAATTCCTATAACAATCTCGATATAAAATATGTAATACTCCAAGGTAGAGCAGAACCAAAAGCTGGATTGGCATTTGATCTGCGGAATACAACTACTTTGACCCAATCCTAGATATGGAAGAGGTACTGGAGTTTGTTTTTCCTAGTCATTCCGGAATAGAATGGCTTGACAGACCACAAGAGTCATAGGCATCGATGAACGAACGCACGCATACTCTTGACTATCAATTGATAGACGAGGGTCAGAATGCAACTAAAGAGAACAACTCAAAGGAACATATAACTTTCTGAGTTGTGGATGCATAGATTAGTATGTCGAACCAAGTTCAACATATTTCTTCCGGATAACCCATGCAGAAAGGTAGAACTGGCAGAGTCACGATTTATGAATGGAGAACTCCTCAAGAGTACTCTAATTGTGATTTTTTTTTGATCCAATAAACATCTGCCATAAGTAGTTCATGGTATTTGGAAGAAGAAGACACCACGGACTTCAAGGACTATCGCAAAGGTTACTAATATCCTAAAGGCACTAGCAATTACTATCAACATGAAGTAGGTAGAGTGAATCTCGGGTTCAGAACCCAGGAATAGAATACCTACTACCAAGTAGCATCACGGGATGCTTCCGAGAATAAAGGCCAGAATCTTCACACTAGGACACAAATAATGGCTAGACCACTAGATGATCCCCTAAGCACTTAGGGTCATAATAATAATTCCAACATATATGTCGAGGCAATAATTACCTCAACACACCGATTAGTGTGGTTAATCTGGCCCATGGGAACATCGGAAACAGAAGGAAGGGATTTGCAAATGCATCCGACTATTTAGAAACCTGGGATGACTCGCACAGCATAACGGCTATAATTGCTCAAAAAGATTTGAGACATTCACAAAAATGGTGGCATAACCACTCAGAAGCACAATATCAAGGTTCCGAGATCAACAATTAGCATGCGGAAGTAGTAGGAACTGAACTGAGACTTAAATCCAACAATCTTATAAGTCTACTGATTAGTAACACGTGATCCTAATAGAAAGAAGAGATAGCCTAGTTCTTAATCCCCGCAGGAAATATAAGATGACTCAGATCAGAAGGGCATGAGGTATAAGGAGTAAAAAGAGCCTTACGTTCCATCCCACAATCAATTCCCTTATATAACTAAAGCATTTCTAGACTCAACTTCGACCAGTTTGGCTTGGTAATCCTACAGGCAGTCAAGCTCTGATACCAACGCTGTCAGGACCCCGACTCAATGCCACATCGATCTAGCATGTAACACCTCATATCACTTTGCGGCCTCACGCACGGTATTCCCACGGGTGTCGCCTTACCTTTGCCCGGGACCGTTTGCGCCTTTTGGCACACGTATATGATAGTGTCGCTAGCATCCATATGATAAGGAGCCCGGGCTGACATGGCTAGTCGTAAACCCAAAGCGGCACAGACTTACAGGGACAGGCATCCATGACCCAGCATCGAACGTGTCGGTCATCAGCGAGTGAATCCAGGCTGTAGCACTGGGCTAG
>NC_041393.1:619828012-619831324 GCF_002162155.2 Triticum dicoccoides | reverse complement strand
AGACGAAGAAGAAGGCGCGGCGGTTCTTCTGGAGGCATCGGCGAGGCGAGGGGTGGCCGGTGGCCGCGGCGAACGGCGTCGGTGGCGACGGCTGCGCTCGGCACGAGAGGGAGAGAGGAACAGAGGGGGGAAGAGCTCGGGAGAGAGTGAGGGGGTCCAGGGGGGTCGGGGCGGCGCCGAGGAGATGACGCGCGGCGTCGCGGTGGCCAGGCGATGCAGACGAGCAGGGTGGTGGCGTGGCGAGCTCGGGCGCGCGCGCCGTGTCCCTCCTCTGCCTACTGGCGCGAGGAGGAAGGCGACAGGGAAGGGAGTTGGCGGTGGGCTGGGCCAGCGGGAGGAGCTGGCCAGCTGGGCCGGCTACAGGTAAGTGGCCCAGGTAATTCCCTTCTCTCTCTGTCTTTTCTAATTAATTCAGTTATCTATTTTGGAGGTTTGTTTTGAATTTGGTTTTGAAACCAATTCAATTTATTTTGCTTCTGACAATATTTTTAGGAGCTAAAAGAATTAAAACAATGCTCCACAAAATATTTCAGAATTATTGGGCCTATATTTATTAAATAGTAGATATAAATCCAATTCAAATAACTATTGATTTAATTCAAATGCCCAAATTAAATGTTTCTGAGACACCAAAAATATTGGTTTGGATTTTGCCTCTTGCCAATATTTCCAGAGGATAACAGGAACATTTTCTTGGACTTATTTGAAGCAATTTTTATCTTGATCATTTTTTTAAAGGATTCTGAGGCTTTTGAAAATTCCCCAATTCAAATTTTCATTTGAATTTAAACATGATGCACACACCAGACAGCACCAGAAGCTAGGGATGTGACATGCTGGCAGTCGACTGTAGTCTTTGTATTTTGAATTTCTTCACTCTAACTTCCTCACTCGGTCTGGTCGGACCATGTCGATTGGAATCTTGGAACCAGTAGGGGCACGCTGAGTGCACCTGCTGGGTGTGGTCCCCGAGACCATGGTCAACTGCTGGCAGTCGACTAAGGTCTGAAGAACCTGTGTTTTTTTTGACGATCATGATGAGACCGTGGCTGACTGCTGGCAGTAAGCTATGGTTTTAGGATCATAACCTCTTTGTCTCTTTCGGTCGATTGATCGGATCAAGTCGGTAGAACCAGTGGGGGAACGCTGAGTGCATCCACTAGGTGTAGTCCCCGAGACTACTGTCGAATATTTTGATTCGGCTATAGTCTTACAAATGTTATGATTTTTCTCTTAGTCACTCGGAAGTGACCTATCTTTGACGTCTATCAACTGACCCTTCGCAGAAATCTTGCGAGCATGTGGCTCGCTGTGCTGAATTGGAAAAGAAACAGATCCAGCTCGACCTTGACTTGAAGCTTGTTCGGGAGAACTTTCATAAGGCGAAAGACGAAGCAAAAGGTACGACTGGTGAGAACTTGACGGCTATCTTTATCTTTCTGCCCATTCCTGATTCTGATCTCATTATCATTTTGCAGATAAAATGAAGGAGGCTCTGAAGAAGAAGGACCATGACCTTGCCGAGGCGCAGAAGGCGGCTTTGGACAAAACGAAGCTTGCGGAAGAAAAACTGGCTTTAGTCGCTAAACTTGAAGAGGAGAACGCCAATCTGAAAGCTACTATCGACGTGGCCAACAAGGAGGCCAGTCGTCTGAAGAATGATAAGATAGCTCTGAGCGACAAGGCTAGTGAACTGGTGGGGAAGAGGAACGATCTGGAGGCCTATCTGGGGGGGGGGGCTCGCCACGAAGTTATTCATCATACTTGAGGGTAATCTCTCCTACCCGACTGACTTGTTATCATTGACTCATCGCAGAACTGCTGGTTTATCTTTGAATTGTGTTTACAGAATTCTGCCAAAACTTCGAGGAGGAGACCAGTCGAGTGGAGACAGGCTTGGATCCCATTAACTCTCATGTGAAGGATGAAACTGCTATGAACGTGCTCCGACTGGAGTCTCATGTTGCTGGTGTGGTTGACTACCTTGCTCGACTGAAGGTTGCGGCGTCGCGAATCGACACGACACTCTGGCTAGGAGCGACGCTTCAAAATGACCTCGAGTCTCTAATGACCCGACTGAATGAAGTTCCAGGTCGAGTGCAAGAATGGAAGAAGTATTCTGCGAGGTGCCGCGCTGACGTTGCCCTGTCCCTGGTCCGCGTTCACTACAAGGATGCACGAGAGGAGAAGCTGGCATCCATCAAAGTTGCCAATACCAAGAAGCACGACTTCCAATCTTTCATGGAGACCTTCATTGCTGCTGCCACTCGGATTGCTAACGGAATTGACTTGGACCAGTTTGTCGCGCCCTCCAGTCCTCCACCTGAGGAGTAAGAAAAACTTCTATGCTTCGCTTTAAATTTGCCTCGGAATGCCGAGTGGTTTTGCAACCGATAAACTTTTATAGGCTTGACGCCTCAGCACTTCTGAATCCGTAGGACGTTATCTGAACTTGGCTTATCATTGAATATGCTTGCATTTTCCTTCGAGCGAACTTTGTTCTTCACTCGGAATATACTTTAGTGCTTGAGACGTAGCCCTGAGGTGGAGAATCCAGTCGACCTGCACTTCATCGCTCTTGCAGGTAGGGATGGAGCACAGATTGCAGTCGACCTGTGTCCTTGCGGATCGGGATGGAGCGCATGTTGTATTTGTGGTGTAGCTCTTAAGGAGAAGGCAGCAGTCGACCTGCACCTCGTCGTCCTTGCAGAGCGAATGTTGTATTTGTGGCGCAGCTCCGAAGGAGAAGGTAGCAGTCGACCTGCACCACGTCGTCCTTGTAGAGCACACGTTATATTTGTGGCGTAGCTCCGAAGGAGAAGGTAGCAGTTGACCTGCACCTCGTCGTCCTTGCAGTGTGCATGTTATATTTGTGGCGCAGCTCCGAAGGAGAAGGTAGTAGTCGACCTGCACCTCGTCCTTGCGGATCGGAATGGATTTCATACTTAGGCGAGCACTTGGACTGCAGCTAAGCCTCCGAGTGGGAGGTTTGCTCTCCAGTCGGTAAGATTTTCAAATACTTAGGCGAGTACTGGACTGCAGCTAAGCCTCCGAGTGGGAGGTTTGCTCTCCACTCGGTAGGAATTTCAAATGCTTAGGCGAGTACTGGACTGTAGCTAAGCCCCGAGTGGGAGGGTTGCTCTCCACTCGGTAGGATTTTTAAATACTTAGACGAGTACTGGACTGCAGCTGAGCCCCCGAGTGTGAGGGTTTCTATCCACTCGGTAGGATTTTCAAATACTTAGGCGAGTACTGGACTGCAGCTAAGCCCCCGAGTGGGAGGGTTGCTCTCCACTCGATAGGATTTTTAAA
>NC_041393.1:619823438-619827486 GCF_002162155.2 Triticum dicoccoides | reverse complement strand
AGCTAAGCCCCCGAGTGGGAGGGTTGCTCTCCACTCGGTAGGATTTTCAAATACTTAGGCAAGTACTGGACTGCAGCTAAGCCCCTGAGTGGGAGGGTTGGTCTCCACTCGGTAGGATTTTCAAATACTTAGGCGAGTACTGGACTGCAGCTAAGCCACCGAGTGGGAGGGTTGCTCTCCACTCGGTAGGATTTTCAAATACTTAGGCGAGTACTGGACTGCAGCTAATCCCCCGAGTGGGAGGGTTGCTCTCCACTCGGTAGGATTTTCAAGTACTTAGGCGAAACGGATTCGCAGCTAAGCCCCCGAGTGAGAGGCTTGCTCGTCACTCGGTAGGAAATCTTTTTACAAACTTAGGCGAAACGGATTCGCAGCTAAGCCACCCACTGGGGGATTTCTCACGTAAACAAAAGCAACAACAATCAATGGGAAAATTATAACACTCTTGTCTTTGATAAACAAACTACAAAGGTACTTATTATTACATCTCATCCGAGTGAGTACTTAAGTATAAAAGGGGCAGAGCAGCTCCGCATTCCAAGCTCGTGGCTCATCAATCTGGCGATCGACATTGTAAAGATGGTACGCTATATTGTGGAGAACTTTGGTGATGATGAAGGGGCCTTCCCAAGTAGGGGCGAGTTTGTGTGACTTCTGTTGATCCACTCGGAGGACCAAATCTCCTTCTTGGAAGGCTCGACTCTTCACGTATCGGAAAAATCGCAACTTCTCCAATAAGTCGCTAAGACACCTGCCCCATGGTGGGCGCCAACTGTCGTGGTTCTAAGTCTGACAGTGGTGTAGGGGGGTAGGAATGGAGAGGCAAGATCCTAGCTATGGAGTAGTTGTATACGCAAGAGATTTACGAGTTCAGGCCCTTCTCAAAAGAAGTAACAGCCCTACATCTCGGAGCCCAGAGGCGATCGAATGGATTATGCGTGTATGAGTTACAGGGGTGCGAACCCCTTACACTGAGGAGGGGGTGGCTTATATAGAGTTTGCCAGACCCCTCCGGCCCTCAGTTATGTAGGTTTTAAGGTACATTAAGATCGGGCGTTACTGGTAACGCCACAAATAAGTGCTATGATGACCATAAAGGCTACTTAATAACCGACCGACTGTGTGTAGAGCGACTTTAGATCTCCTGGCAGTCGAGTGGTTGGCCTCATGGTCGAGTGTCTTCGAGTCCGTCGAGTGGAACACTTCTGAGTCGATTGAAAGGTGATTTCTTCTGGAGATGTCCTTGGAGAGGGTAGTGTGGACAAGTCCATGACCCTACCCTAGGTACATAGCTTCATCAACCATGGTGCTCGTCCCACATGGCGGCAGCGCGGGAGGATCAGCGATGATGGTGATGGCGATGCTGAGCACAGATAACTACACGGTCTGGGCCATCAAGGCGCAGGCGATCCTCGATGTCCACACTGTGTGGGAGGCGGTGGTGCCGGGCGACGCGGCGGTGAATGCGCGGAAGGACAAGACGGAGCGCGCGTTGCTACTCGGGGCGTTGCTGGAGGACGTGCTGCTGCAGGTGGCGACGAAGCACACCGCCAGGGAGGTATGGGACTCCCTGAAGGTGAGGTTCGTCGGTGCCGATCGGGTCCACGCGGCAAGGCTGGCGACGCTGCGCGGCGAGTTCGACCACCTGAAGATGGCGGACGACAAGGAGCTCGACGTGTACGGTGGGAGGCTCGCGGCGATGGCGGCAAGGTACGCCAACCTCGGGGAGACGTTGAGCGACGCGGAGCTCATCAAGAAGCTGCTGGATACTATGCCGGGTCGGCTCTTCCACGTCGTCACCGGCATCGAGCAGTTCGACGAAGCGCTCGGGTGGCTGCGCGCTTTTGACGAGCGAGTTTGGCGTCGACGGCAGGACAGCGGTGAGCGGGCGGACGGACAACTCCTGCTCACGGCGGCGCAGTAGCGGGCGCGGGAGTGGCAGCATGGCGGAGCACGGGACGACGACGACAGGTGCAACATGGCGTCGGGGAGCGGTGGCAACAGGCGCAGGCGTTGCTACAAGTGCGGGGAGCACGGGCACTTCCGGCGCGAGTGCCCGCAGCTGCGGAGAGGACCGGTGGCGGAGCAGGCTCTCTTGGACAGCGCCAACGTCGACGACGACGGACTCCTCTAGACCGTGGCTTAGGGGGTGTTTGTTGGAATAAGCCACGTCTTGGTGCGGTCGAGCTCGTCGGGTGCGTCGGGTGCGCGCGGGACATGCGGGACGCACTGGTGCGGTCGGCGTGTCAGATGCACGCGGGACGTGCGGGACGCAGTGGCGTGTGTATGTGTGTGTGTGCGTGCGTCGTGTATGTTGATCATGTGGCGATCCGAGTTGTGAGGCGTGTGTGCAACTGAGTCAGTCTACAGCTTGCCGCATATGGTAGCGTGGACGAGCTGCATGTAGTAGCCAGTAGGAGTCGTTGCCATCCGTTGGAGCCCGGCCGCGCCGCGCGCGTATGAGCTTGTTGTGGGCGCAAGCTCGTGTGGATCAGCGCATGCAAGCCGTGGAGTTAGGGCGTGTTTGGTTGTCGTGCGCTACAGTACCCGCATTGCATACACTTCTCCACCCAACCTGGCTATGCAAATGCAGCCTCAAATGCATCATATGCATGTTGTTTGGTTGCCTGCATGCCCTCTTACCTGCATGGGTTGAACCACACTGTCTGGTGTTTGGTTGCCTGCATGTTAGTGCACAAACTCAAGGCATGGTGTTTGGTTGTATGCAAGGCCTGATGTGTGGTAACCTCTTTGGCTAGTTGGTGAGATTACCACCACACTTCGGCAGCACACATCATAAGCACAACAGAGTATAAACAGAGCATCAACTAGCATAATTCAGATATAAGCAGTACCACAGTTCATAACAGTTCAACGCATAAACCATAAACATGTTCAAAGCAGACTCGATAGTACGCTCGAAAGAGGTGGCCCGGCCCTACTCCTTGGCGGCGAAGGCTTCGTCGTGCTTCCCGCACTTGTTGACGACCTCAATGCCATCGTCGTCGAAGATGATGACCTTCAGGGTGTCGGGAGTGAGGAGCTTGAATGTCACCATGTAGCCGATCTTAATCTGATGAACGGGTGCGTAGGTGTCCCAACCCTGATCCAGGGTCACCCTACCGTTCATCAGCTTGACCATCACCTTCCAGGAGCAGCCGGTGTTGTTCCTGAGCTTGAACTCCGTCGGCACCCCGACGAAGTGCTTGGTGAAGTCCAGGGGCATGGGGATGCACTCAAACTTCGATGCAAGGATGACCTTGCAGAAGTGAGTTGGGCCATCCTCCTGATGGTAGTGGTCGTAGTTGCGGCGCTTGTTGCTGAGGGGCTCCTCCATGCTCTCGTCGTCGCCACCCTCAGGCGTCTTCGGGTCTTCCTCGGCGGTGGGCGGCAGCTCAACCTCGTCGGGCATTGGGTGAAGGGGTTGCTTGCCCTTGTTGTCAACGGTCGGGAGCACCTCCGTGCCCATCTCATTTCTATCCTCGATCTGCACACAAGTCATGGAGTCAGACACTACACAGAGTTCATGGCTAATTCAAGAGCTTGTAGTTAAAACGGCATGACTGTCACTCTTCTCCTCCTCTCCACCCCCCCTATATTTACTCACCCTCCCCACCACTACTTACCCACCCCCTCTCTTCTCTCACTGTCAACCTCCCTCCTCCCCATCGCCATGAGCTCTAGCTCCAGCTCCAACGCCAACCCCTTGCCTTGGGGTATTGGCTGGAGGGCCTTCTTCCTCAGGTGGACGGCTGGTGACCGGACCAAGTTTGAGAAAACCATGGAGGTGTGCTCGAACTTCGGCTCCATGTCGGACATGCAGAACGAATCTAATGACGTGCTCATGAAGGACACTTAAGAAGAGCTGAAGACGTTGATTCCTGACCCAGCGAAGGGCGCGATGGCAGTTGACATCATTCGCTGGGCCATGAATCAGGCCGTCTCCGACGACCCTAAACAGAGGAAGAAGTGGTGCAAGTACAAGACCTACTGGGCTCCTAATGACCATCGTGCCGCAGTGTACTAGGAGACGGCTATCGCGACGTCG
>NC_041393.1:619817745-619823249 GCF_002162155.2 Triticum dicoccoides | reverse complement strand
GGGGGGGAGCCTAACTAGGAGGAAGAAGAGCCTAGGGCGCCGGAGCCAGTCAATCCTACCTGGCAGATCGACGTCGACTCCATCGAGGACGATGTGGACGCGAGCCGGCCGTCACGGCGATGAAGAAGAAGATGAAGGCCAGTGGCTCGACCAGCCGCTCCACACGCCGGTGACGGCCGCCGCGGTCAGCTGATGTCCGTTGTGTACCTCTTTCCCCCTATTCCCCTATCCCCCAATCCCGAAATCTACCTTATGCATTCCGATCTTGCATGTATGAACTCGTATGAACCAGTGACGAAGCCACGTATAAGTTGGGTAGTCAATTGACTACCCAGCTTTTTGGTCAAACTAGCATACAAATGTACAAATATTGGAACAAATTTGTACAAATTCATATATTTGACTACACAATTTCAAATTGACTACACAAGACAACATTTCTGGCACAACCACTGGTATGAATTTCTATGAACTAGTATGAATTACCTCTATGCTTATCTACCTCTATTCCCCATTCCCGTCCGCCGTGGATGGAATCTATCGCCGTGGATCGAATCAACCCTGCATGTTGAAGAGAGAGAAGTGCTTACCGCCATTGATGGAGTCCGGTGGTCTGATTCCTCTGCTCCGATCCGCCGCCGCCGGTGATGGAGTCCGGTGGTCTTCTTCCTCTGCTCCGATCCGCCGCCGCCGGTGAGAGTTGGAAGAGTGGGGAAGAGTGGGGAGAGGGAGCGGTGAGGGGCGGTGAGGATAATAACTGTCGGTGCTTCGGGAAGCAACGTGACTTCTCGAGCGTGGCCGCGCGCGTGCAGCCGCGCCCGCCCACGTGCACCGCTCGGACCTGGCCCTGGAGAAACTGCCAATCCGTGCGTTCCCAGTGAGGCAGGCCCAGAGGTGCTTTAAGAAGCGTGCGATGCAGACCGAATAGTGTATGCGGCCTACCAAACAGGCCGAATCCTTCCCGCGCGGGCTTGGTTGGACCTTATGCGGGCAACCAAGCACGCCCTTAGTGCGCCTGGCTGTGCGTGTGTGGGTCAGCTACTTAAGTTGTAATTATATTGTGGTTTGGATCGGGGTGAACAGAAGAGAAGAAAAGCACCGGCGTGTTTGCCGAGCTGGTGGGTATGTGCCCAGGTTGAGTATAGTAAGGCCGTCCGTGTGGCCGAGGCGCCCTTCATGCGGCGGGGTGTTTGTGCGCCGGAAATATTTGTCTATCCGTTCTTTCACCTACGTCCGTGCGAGTGTGAGAGCGACTCGGGTTTGTCCCAACATCTCTAGAGTTAGGAGTGAAGTTGACATTCGCAGGCCCGAGCCGTACTGGCCCTAAATCTCATAATACCAGTCAGGATAAAAAGTGAGCGAGAGAAACTTAAAATTGTGTAGCTAATCAACGAGATGGAACGATAGTGAAATTGATTGTATATTGCTTTTTTATTGCCTGGTCCTCCTGTACGTGTATACAGTACATACGTACGTAGACAAGTGCACAAGCAGATAGAGTTGACCATGGAGTGCACGCATGCATACAACCGCATGGCCTATGGTCACCAGCACTTATTGCCGTTGCAGTAGTCGAGGTTGCACTGGTACCTGCAATCCTTTTGACGGCTGGCCGAGCAGCGGCTGCATTCTTGGAAGAGACAGGCGTCGCTGCATGACTTGTAGGATTCGGTGTTGCAGTCACAGCTGCCGGTGCAGTTGGCTGTGCACTCCTCGATCTTGGGGGTCCTGCACTGATCGCAACGGCTCTTATCGTTGTAGCATTTCTCGTCACAGGCCTTGGAATCAGGATGAGAGGCTGTGCACGTCGGGTAGCACTCTCTGTCACAGATATCGCATCTGGGCCGAGATGGACCCGGCGCGGGCGCTGGCGATATCGCCTCTAGTGGTGGTGGGGGTGGTATCGCCTCCGGTGGTGGCGGCGGCGCCTGTGCCGGTGGTGGTGGTGGTGGTGTCGCCTCCGGTGGTGGGGGCGGCGCCTGCGTTGGTGGTGGTGGTGCCGGACCACGGGACGGACAGCGTGCCAAGGAAGGTATGACCAGCAGGGCGAGAACGGCAGCGACGGCGGCCAGCTTGAGAGTGAGAGCGGCTGCACCTCCAGAAGCCATTGCGCCGTGGACAAAGGAAGGAAAGGTAGAGCTAGCTAGAGAAGGAACACGACAGAAGTGTAACTACAGGTGTACTGCATGGAAGGAACCGGCGATGCATCTTTATAGGCAGCCAGCTGGAATATGCGTACATGTATTCACAATGGTGAGTAACATACAGTAATAACATACACATATCCCTAAATTATGCGGTAATTGTCTTTGGCTCCTAGGTGCATATGCACCCATATCGAAATACACATTTCGAAAAGTTAAAAAATTCGGAACAAAAATCTTGTGTGTATATCCGGACATTTTATGTACGTGCACAAGGTTTCGGTGAAAAACGATGTTTTTTTGTGGCTTGTGTAAAAAAGACAATTTCTGATGCTTCATTCTAACTATTCACGAGGCATTTCTTTATCTTTTTTACACAAGGCACAAAAAACGTCGTTTTTCACTGAAACCTTGTGCACGCATATAAAATGTCCGGATATACATGCGGAATTTTTGTTTCGAATTTTTCAACTTTTTAAAATATGTATTTCGATAATGGGTGCATATGCATCTAGGAGCCAAAACACCGTTCTCTAAACTATGTTACTACCTTCATACTGGGTAGTAATATAAGTGTGGTAACATGCAAAGCTTCATTTATTAGGTTATAGACTCATATTGCATTGGAACATGTGATGTTACAGTAACTAGTTAAGTTATTATAACTACCTTTCTTCTCATTAACTCACTGCCACATAAGAAAATTTACTTAGTTAGACTCGATGTTGCTGCTGAAGTTACTTCCACTTTGGCTGGTCTTAGTATCTATGTAAACTACACCGATTTACAGGATGAGACCTGCCCAATGCATGCATGCATGTGAGTACTACGCATCTTCACCGGGCATGGTTCCGCGCAATTACAAGTTGACTTATCCCTCAAGTTGACCAGGCACGGCTCTTCGATTGGATTCCGCACGACAATAGGGCATCTATAACGCCAACCGCAAATCTGTAGCAACCGTCCAAACTGTGAAAGCCAACCAACACAGTTCTGTATCAGTCCTCGATGTGGTTCGGACACGATTTCTCCTACGAACCGAAGACAAACTTGGGTACATTTGCCGAAGTCCGGACCGCATCCCGCCCGTCGCTAGCTGCCTGTATTCATCCCGCTATAGAGCGTGCCGCTCCATATTCTAGGCGGCTCAGGGCGGGCACAGCCTCTGACTATCTCCACCATTGAAGCGGCACGCCAGTCGACGGCGCCGTTCGCTGCACGCCTGGCCGAACACGCCTCCTCGTCGCATTTGAACGCTGACAATTAAACCCGCGTGGAAGCCAGAAAACCTACTCTAGCCACACGTTCATACACGAGTGGGCCGACATTAAACGCAACACCGGGCAGGTTCATCCCGTCCGCCCTCTATTAAACGAGGCTAGACATCGGTCAAGAATCACACCACTCCACCGGTCCCCATCTCCTCCTTCCACCATTTTTTCCAATCTTTCAATGACATCCAATGAGCCAGAAGAGCAACTCTCCAGCATAAAAGCCAGCTGGGTGGCCCGCCGAGCTCGATGGATACACGCGAGGCAGCTCGTTGCTCCACCTCCCTGAGATGGTTGCCCGCCACTGCTAGCCATTTCTGTAGTGGGCTCGCCACCCAAGGACCAATGTCCGGCTATTTAAGTTGGACGACATCCCCTATCCCAGCCACATCCACTTCCTCCCTCTCCACGCCGCCAGTCTGAGCCCATCCACCTCTTTCCCTCTGCGCCTCACTCTTCCCACACGGTCCGGCTTTGCCATAGCCCAGCAAAAGAAGATGATGTATGCTATGCTCACGTCGGAGTGTCGGTTCCAGAATGAGGAGATACAGGCGAGGCGTGCCACCTGCATCGCAACCGGCCCGCCTACGATCTTGCCTGAGCCGGTGGAGGAGGAGGAGGAGGAGGAGGAGGAGGAAGAGAAGGAACAGCCGGAGCCGGAGCAGTAGCCGGTTCCTATGGAGGTGGCAGATCTTGAGGAGGAGGACGAGATTGAGCAGCCGGAGGAGGAGTTGGAAACGGCTGCGGGCTTCGACATGGAGGACGTCATGGCGGCGTTCGCGGTCGCCCAATTGGCGAAGATGGCGTAGCAGTAGGCCATCCTGGAATCCATCAAGAATGAGGCCTATGTCGAAGGCGCCAACCGGCAGGTCATCCGGCAAGAACGGGTGGTGACCGACGCGCTTTTCACCGAACTTGACGCGGAGGCGGAGGCGGAGGCCAACACGGAGCAGTCGGAGAAGCCGCAGGAGCCGAAGTTGCGGCTACCGCCCATGTAACCGGAGCCCGGCATGGAGGTCGTGGACATCTTTGACAAGGATTAAGGTACTATAGGTTATTTGATCTACATAGTATGTAGATTTCCTCGGTTACATGTTTTGTATGGATGTAAGGTTTCATGTATGAGGTATCTAGATACAGAGAAACAAATTTGAGGCGTCACCCTTTAAAATTGAATTGTGTGTGCTAAAAAAATTGAAATGAGTGAATAGACATGATTGAAATCCTGCTTTTGATTACACGTGCACTGAGTCCATGACAAATCGGTAGAAATGTTATGTACAACATGGCTTGTGAAAACTACTCGGTATGTATAGAGCGAGAGCATGCACGAGAGTTGTTCCGTGGATTTGAGGGGTTAGGGCGCCTGCAAATTTGCTTCGGCATCTGTCTGCAGATAGAGGGATCCGTCCGTAAATACTATGGCTAGACATTGCCATCCAACGCTGTCCGTATACATTTCAACAATTTTTTGAACTAACTGGACGAGCGATATTCGTGCAAACATAACGGGATTCATATAAACCAGACGACATTCATGCAAACACGGCGGATTTTCATTACAATCCAAACATTTAGAAAAAAAATTCCTACTGTATCCGCCAGCGTCCAAGCCTTTGTTGTTCCCTTACTGGGACCGCCTCCTCCATCTGATGTCTCTATGAGCAGGCGATAAGACCGATGAAATGAAGTTGCGGTCTCTGACGAGAAAGAGTAGAACACGGGAGACAGACCGATCCGCATGGGGCAAAAGGCCCTGCAGCCTCCCATATCCTACTTATCCTTGGAGGGATCTACTCCTTGTTAGTCACTAGTGGACGTGAGGTCCACGATAGAAATGGTGCCGCCGGAGCTCTCGTGGTCCCACCGGGCCGCCCGAAAGTTCATCAGCATTGCGTTGGAGGCGTAGCTGGCGTTGTACTCATCCGCGACCGCTTGCACCTACGCCTCCGCGGTGCTGGACACTTCTTGGCGAGCGGGGGCTTAAGCGTGGGCGTCCTCATAGATCGCACATTGCTCCATGACGAAATTGGGGATCGCCGTGGCCATGGCCGCCACAGCCTCCATGCTCGCACACTCACTGTTGATT